>NC_091361.1:17533491-17594995 GCF_038502225.1 Cherax quadricarinatus
ATTTATTGGTACTGACTTGCTGAATGTCGACCTTATTTTGTTAATTTTATGGTATTGATTAAGTTAGGTAAAGTTTGTCAGGAAACAGTGTTTCCTGACGCGAATTTTAGTCGTGATGATCATGTGACCAAGGCCTTCTCCTAGCTTACATGTCCACTCCTTTAAAGATTAAAGTTATAATTATAACCATTTAATAAAACCGGGCGTTGATTTACTGGTTTTTCATTTACTAGGATATTTAACTACTAATTTTGACGTAGCGGGTGTTGATTTCTACCTGGAGGTCGTTACCAGGATCAGACCCCAATGGTTCAGTTATTGACCAGGTCTCCCGGTGGATCAGGGCCTGATCAACCAGGATGTTTCTGCTGGCCGCCGCACGAAGTCCAACGTACGAACCACATCCCGATTGACCGATTATGATTTAATTGATGCCTGAGGGCATTCAAAAGTTGAGAGCATCTGGTGTCAAAGATAACCCCTTAGGTATCTGCAACGGGTATTATGTACCATTCTTGTACTACTACTACTACTACTACTACTACTACTACTACTACTACTACTACTACTACCACCACCTCTTCCTACCTATATATAGCCGTCCTGCTCCACTTCTGGTTAGTGTGACTTTGTCAATGGTCCAAGTCGGACCGAAACGTCGTCGTAAGCTTCTCTCTTTTATGTGCGGGTTATTTGTGTATTCTATGTGGATGAATGAATTTTTCTCTTGTTTTTCTTCATCCAAATCATTTCCGTGTCGATCAAGAGACAAGACCTCATCCGATAGGCTTCAAATTTTCAAGATTGTTGTAGGGTAACTAAGAGAAGATTCATGCAATTATTGGATTGGGAAGCTGCATGACCAAAGTTTAAGAACTCTTTCCAGTTATCCTGGAAAGGATGCGATAACTCTGCTGCTTCAGACGTTCAAAGTGCTTCCTACGAGAGTGCAGAGTAAAATTGAAGTGTGGAAATCCATATCTGCCACATGAGAAAAAAGTATGGAATTTTTATTCCTTCTAAATATATTTGAGTACCTCTTCTGAATGGCTTCAATATTTAAAGGCAGATAATCTTACTGATAGATTAGCACCCATTAAATTTAGTTTCTGCGCGGGTAAATTTGTCAATATACAAAATTAATTAGAAGTCTGGAATCGTTGGAATTTGTGCGATAACTCGAAGTTATTCTCCTGATAGGCTTCACATTTTCAGCCCTCGTGTGTGTCCCTCGTGTGTGTGTCCCTCGTGTGTGTGTCCCTCGTGTGTATGTGTCCCTCGTGTGTGTGTGTCCCAAGTGTGTGTGTGTCCCTCGTGTGTGTGTGTCCCTCGTGTGTGTCCCTCGTGTGTGTGTGTGTCCCTCGTGTGTGTGTGTGTCCCTCGCGTGTGTGTGTGTATGTGTCCCTCGTGTGTGTCCATCGTGTAGTGTAACCTCCCCTCTATGTGTGGGTTATTTGTGTAATGTTCATGTGTGGACATAACCACGCCAGCCCATACCTACCACCTACACAACCACGCCCACCAACACCTACTTGATACACAACCACACCAACCTGCCACACAACCACGCCCACCCACACCTACCTACCTGCCAAACAACCACAATCACCCACACCTACCACCTGCCAAACATCCACACTCACCCACACATCTGCCACATTTCTACACCAATAATAATTCGAGCTAAAATAATGTGACATCTATGGTCCTCAGGTCATTTAAGAGAACTAGTTAGTAAAAGTGATCTAATTTGTTTCAAAGAATCTTTGAAAATAAAATTCCCTATAGGTATTTCTACTCAAAATAAAGACATGGCAGAGACAGACGTGGGCTAAGATGGCTTCATAATTTTGGAATGGCTCAGACATATGGTACTTCTCTAGTGACAGTACATCAGCATGGCTTGACCTAACACAAGGCATAGAACAAGGCTTATTTCTTGGACCGTTTATGTTCTTGATATACATAAATGACATCAATATTCGGGCATCCTGTACACTGTGCAATATCAAAATTTGCAAATAACACAGGAGAGTAAGGATGCAACATCATCTGAAGTGCACAAACTGCAGGAAAACAAATTGATCTTATGGCAAAATAATTTTGCTGTTTAAAAGTGCAAAGTACAACGTCTGAAACAAAACTGAGAGGGCAATGTTATATTATAAACACCTGAGCTGAAATGATTAATAAAATGTTAAGAATAGAGGAAAATTATTCACTTCCATATAGGCGGCGCACTGAGGTGGGTAAAAAAAAAAACTGAGTGGTAGATTAGGTTCGGTAAGATTCGTCAAGAAACAGGGCAAGTGTTTCCTTACGCGGGTCTTAGTCATATGATGACCCACAGCTGGAGTTTTTGGTCATCTGACCGAGGCCTTCCACTGGTTAACCGGTCCACCCCTTAAGAAATTATGTTTATGATTATAACCATTGAGTTTTCCTAGAAGCTTATAAATTATCAACAGCGATGGTTCTGATTCTCTCATCCTCCTCCTACAGAGCACATAATGAGGCTCCGAAACATACATATATATATATATATATATATACCTGGAGTTTACCTGGAGAGAGTTCCGGGGGTCAACGCCCCCGCGGCCCGGTCTGAGACCAGGCCTCCTGGTGGATCAGAGCCTGATCAACCAGGCTGTTGCTGCTGGCTGCACGCAAACCAACATACGAGCCACAGCCCGGCTGATCCGGAACTGACTTTAGGTGCTTGTCCAGTGCCAGCTTGAAGACTGCCAGGGGTCTGTTGGTAATCCCCCTTATGTGTGCTGGGAGGCAGTTGAACAGTCTCGGGCCCCTGACACTTATTGTATGGTCTCTTAACGTGCTAGTGACACCCCTGCTTTTCATTGGGGGAATGGTGCATCGTCTGCCAAGTCTTTTGCTTTCGTAGTGGGTGATTTTCGTGTGCAAGTTCGGTACTAGTCCCTCTAGGATTTTCCAGGTGTATATAATCATGTATCTCTCCCTCCTGCGTTCCAGGGAATACAGGTTTAGGAACCTCAAGCGCTCCCAATAATTGAGGTGTTTTATCTCCGTTATGCGCGCCGTGAAAGTTCTCTGTACATTTTCTAGGTCGGCAATTTCACCTGCCTTGAAAGGTGCTGTTAGTGTGCAGCAATATTCCAGCCTAGATAGAACAAGTGACCTGAAGAGTGTCATCATGGGCTTGGCCTCCCTAGTTTTGAAGGTTCTCATTATCCATCCTGTCATTTTTCTAGCAGATGCGATTGATACAGTGTTATGGTCCTTGAAGGTGAGATCCTCCGACATGATCACTCCCAGGTCTTTGACGTTGGTGTTTCGCTCTATTTTGTGGCCAGAATTTGTTTTGTACTCTGATGAAGATTTAATTTCCTCATGTTTACCATATCTGAGTAATTGAAATTTCTCATCGTTGAACTTCATATTGTTTTCTGCAGCCCACTGAAAGATTTGGTTGATGTCTGCCTGGAGCTTTGCAGTGTCTGCAATGGAAGACACTGTCATGCAGATTCGGGTGTCATCTGCAAAGGAAGACACGGTGCTGTGGCTGACATCCTTGTCTATGTCGGATATAAGGATGAGGAACAAGATGGGAGCGAGTACTGTGCCTTGTGGAACAGAGCTTTTCACCGTAGCTGCCTCGGACTTTACTCTGTTGACGACTACTCTCTGTGTTCTGTTATTGAGGAAATTATAGATCCATCGACCGACTTTTCCTGTTATTCCTTTAGCACGCATTTTGTGCGCTATTACGCCATGGTCACACTTGTCGAAGGCTTTTGCAAAGTCTGTATATATTACATCTGCATTCTTTTTGTCTTCTAGTGCATTTAGGACCTTGTCGTAGTGGTCCAATAGTTGAGACAGACAGGAGCGACCTGTTCTAAACCCATGTTGCCCTGGGTTGTGTAACTGATGGGTTTCTAGATGCGTGGTGATCTTGCTTCTTAGGACCCTTTCAAAGATTTTTATGATATGGGATGTTAGTGCTATTGGTCTGTAGTTCTTTGCTGTTGCTTTACTGCCCCCCACTCCACAAAGGGGGCAGTAAAGCAACAGCAAAGAACTACAGACCAATAGCACTAACATCCCATATCATAAAAATCTTTGAAAGGGTCCTAAGAAGCAAGATCACCACGCATCTAGAAACCCATCAGTTACACAACCCAGGGCAACATGGGTTTAGAACAGGTCGCTCCTGTCTGTCTCAACTATTGGACCACTACGACAAGGTCCTAAATGCACTAGAAGACAAAAAGAATGCAGATGTAATATATACAGACTTTGCAAAAGCCTTCGACAAGTGTGACCATGGCGTAATAGCGCACAAAATGCGTGCTAAAGGAATAACAGGAAAAGTCGGTCGATGGATCTATAATTTCCTCACTATATATATATATATATATATATATATATATATATATATATATATATATATATATATATATATATATATATATATATGTCGTGCCGAATAGGCAGAACTTGCGATCTTGGCTTAAGTAGCAACGCTCATCTTGCCATATAGGACAACTGAAAATTTGTGTATGCAATAATTTCGCCAAAATCATTCTGAACCTAACGAAAAAAATATATTTCACTGTGTTTGTTTAGTATTAAATTACTGTAAACAAATCTAAAATATAATTAGTTGGGTTAGGCTAAAATAAATTGCGCTTGTTATAATCAGGTTAGGTAAGTTTTCTAAGTCCTTTTGGTGCAAAATTTGAATTTTTTACATCAACATTAATGAAAAAAATATATCTTTAAACGTATAAGAGAAAATTTCAGAAAGGCCTTAATTTTAAAGGAGTTCTTGCTAATTGACCAGTTTTACCTATAAGCGAAAATTTGTGTATTATTAAATTATTGTAAACTTATCTAAGACATATTTAGTTGGATTAAGCTAAATTAAATTGCGGTTGTTATAATAAAGTTAGGTAAGTTTTCTAAGGTGCTTTTGGTACAAAATTATTAACTTTACATTAACATAAATGGAAAAATTCTTTATACGTATAAGAGAAAATTTTAGAAAGGACTGAAGTTTAAATGAGTTCTAGCTAATCGACCAATTTCACCTATCCGGCACGACATTATATATATATATATATATATATATATATATATATATATATATATATATATATATATATATATATATATATATATATATATATATATATATATATATATATATATATATATATATATATATATATATATATATATGTATGTATATGTTAATGAACCAGCCGGTATTATTCTCTCCTTCATCCTACACGGAAAACATCAATCACGCTCAGAGGATGTACACAACCCAGGTTAAGAACCAGTGTCATATAAAATTACAAGAATTTACCTTCATCACTCGACTGAATTCTCTCAGCTCCGTCTGACAGATTTCGTTACCTAAGTTATAAAACCAGTCCCTTGTGACGTAATATGACATGGGCACGTTGGTAGTCTCTGGGCCCACAATGTAAATCTCGGAGAGATTAGGATAGCCAAACACTGCAGTTGTAGCCAGTATTGTTCGAAAAAACACATCAAACACTGTGGTGGTTACATCTCCACTCCTACCAAACACATTTACCCACCACACACTCAACCTTTACACTCCTCCAAACAAACACAAGCAACGACCCTTGTTTAATAGTTTCAGTTGCGAAAAAACAGTGACCACTATTGACTTAACAGAAGTCGTATTGCACCAGAGCTCATTGAAAAATGTTAAGTTTTGTTTTATGAGCAAGGGCAACCTTGACTGGTGATGATGCTCGTGAGAGGCAGCGTTGAGAAAGTCATAGCAACGTCTGCACTAGAGACACCAGAGTAATGTTATGTGCGTTTATTTCAGGCACGAAGCTTAGCAGCTCAGACAAGAATCTCAGGTCGGTTCCTTAATGTTTACCTCTTCAAGTATTTTAGAGACACCATATCTGAAAAATAGTAAAAATTAACAAATAATAATTATTAGTAGAATTAATGGCAACAGCAACAAGAAATATTGTTATATTACAGTGCTTAAGGACGATTGAAGAGACTTCCACTGAGTCCGTCCCAAGTAAATTTCACGCCAGGAAAGGGCTTTCTTCCCGTCTCTCTCTCTCTCTCTCTCTCTCTCTCTCTCTCTCTCTCTCTCTCTCTCTCTCTCTCTCTCTCTCTCTCTCTCTCTCACATAATTGATGAGTATGTCATATGCGCAATACTTAGGAATCTGTTCTGTCGAAACGTTTCGCCTGTATAACAGGCTTCTACAGTCGAATACATGCAATTATGACATTTGAGACAGTCGAGGAAATGGATCTCTAATTTTTAAGTGATCAATCCCTTAGCCTTAATGTAATGTGGTTAGTCCCTTAGACTGAAGCAGAGGCATGAGGCTAGAAGCTAGAGAAGCTGCGAAAGACTTCGCAGCTGAGTGGGACCCAACAGTGACAATAGATCATGCTAATCTGTCGTCAGGAGTCAAGCTGGAGAAGATAATCCTTTGTTTCCAAACATCACGGTGCTACTAAGTCGGACAAGTATCACATAGTATATAGTACACATTACGAACAAGTTGATGAGTGCAAGTCCTGGACGTTGCTGAGAAAAGCAAGGTCAGCAGGATGCTTAATTTCACAGCAAGAATAATAATAATATCTTCATTACTACAAGTACATGTACAAAGTATACAGACCATAGATGACATCAATGACATACTACTATATAGAAAGCCACTTGTTATGCTGAGCACTTCGGGGAAATTAGGTCAGTTTTGTCCCAGGATGCGACCCACACCAGTCCACTAACACCCAGGGACCCATTTTACACTGATGGGTGAACTATTTTTTAGCACATAATACACGAAACAATATTAGCATCTTATAAATTCTCTAGTCAGGACTATGATCTCCAGGCTGGTCCTTCAATGAAATAAAAGACGTTAATAAACTTAATAAAAGCAGGAAAAACTTCGCAAGACTAAAGAAGAAAGCATTTAAAGTTTACTCCTAACACTCAACTTGCTGCTTTCACACAGAAAACAGAGTTATTAGGCAATTTTACACATACCTTCAATGTAATAAACGTATAACATACTTTTGTATGAAGATCTTTTAGTGCAATGTAATATAATTACACAAGACAATATGAGACTCATCGACAACTTGCGGATAAGAGCTTTAAAATGAGGACTGTGAAAGGTTGGAATTATTATTGCTATTATGTAAGAGTAACTAATACAGGTCACAATCACGTTAGTCATGAGAACCAGGTTATAGTGTTGCACACAGATTGAAAACACAAAATAAATGTATCACGGTTGGTAAGAAAAAAATATTAGAAAAAGTGAAAAAGTATTCGTGGAACACGCCAAGAAATATACAAATGGTGAATTGTGAGTTCGTAAAACCCTATAGCAGCTTAAAGCATCGATCTTCTCCAAGAAGGAAAACTATGAAATTTGAACTCGGAGGCACCATACCACAATGTGGGTAACTTTACTGGAAATGGATATCACAATATTACATTCCTCGAGAAGAACTCAACTCCTAATTTTTATATAAATAAAAGGGAATGGGAGATAAGGGGTAATTAGGTCTGATCACAGTGAAAAGAACATAGCTACTGTGATTTGAAAAAAGGGCCTTTCTCCAGATATTTCTCCTTGAAGGGTGAAAGAAAGCATAACGGCTCTTCTTAATAAGCACAATCGTGGACGATACTCGACTATCTGATGCGTGGTTTGAGATGGCGGCTACTAGTAGGCTCTGCATCAAAGAAAATGTAACAAGATCACACTAACAGGTGATATGACAATATGCAAAGCAACCAATGGACAATGTGAGAAATCACGAAAGCACTTGGATGTTCACTATTTTTTTCACAGTGGCTGTTTTGCATCGAAGATAATGTTTCGTGACATGGATCTCAGTTAAATGATGAACCACTCGGTGACTAAGCAACAGCTGGTGTACCCGTACTGGGATTCCAAACAAATGCACGAGACAACAGGAGGACCCAGGGAGCCAGTGCTACCAAGCAGGCAGCCCCAAGTTTCGTGAAGTCCCTCCAAATGGCTAAGCAGCCGGTGCTTAAACTGGTCAGGCAGCAGTAACTACTATTTACAGGCCAACAGGTAAGCAATATTTACTAAATTCGTCTTCTGGAGTATACAAAGGAGGGAAAAAAAGCCATGGGACGAATTACGAGCACATCTCTGAGCAGAGGCAATTCTCTGTTACATGTGTCCACGGACCCTAAATTACCGACCAAAGCATGAGCGATGAAGCAACTTGTCCACCTACTAGTGACTAGCAAAGCTTAGTGTTCCCCAGCAAGACCAAAGGCAGTAATTGTGGTAAATGAAAGTACATTAGCGGTTTGGAGTGCCGTGGCTAGAGTGTGATGGCAGCAGCACCAACTAAACACATTATATCTAAGGCATAACGCTTGGAGGCTGACGACTTATTGCAGCAATACGGGTTTCTTATAGATATATTTAACCTGTTCAGCAGTATTTATAACTAAATACAGAATGACGAGGACATAGACATAGATATTAATGGAAAGTTAAAGAAGGGGAGACGCTGAAGTTGAAGGCATCTAGAAGTATGAGGTGTGTCTTAGCTGAACACAGGAGGACGAGGAACACGAATGTGATTCATACTACCTGGTGAGTGTGGCTCACACACAACCAGGTGAGTGTGGCTCACACACAACCAGGAGGTGAGTGTGGCTCACACACAACCAGGAGGTGAGTGTGGCTCACACACAACCAGAAGGTGAGTGTGGCTCACAGACAACCAGGAGGTGAGTGTGGCAGTGTGGCTCACACACAACCAAGAGGTGAGTGTGGCAGTGTGGCTCACACACAACCAAGAGGTGAGTGTGGCAGTGTGGCTCTCACACAACCAGGAGGTGAGTGCGGCTCACACACAACCAGGAGGTGAGTGTGACAATGTGGCTCACACACAACCAAGAGGTGAGTGTGGCAGTGTGGCTCACACACAACCAGGAGGTGAGTGCGGCTCACACACAACCAAGAGGTGAGTGTGGCAGTGTGGCTCACACACAACCAGGAGGTGAGTGTGGCAGTGTGGCTCACACACAACGAAGAGGTGAGTGTGGCAGTGTGGCTCACACACAACCAAGAGGTGAGTGTGGTGGTGTGGCTCACACACAACCGAGAAGTGAGTGTGGCAGTGCGGCTCACACACAACCAAGAGGTGAGTGTGGCAGTGTGGCTCACATACAACCAGGAGGTGAGTGTGGCAGTGTGGCTCACATACAATCAGAAGGTGAGTGTGGCTCTCACACAGCCAGGAGGTGAGTGTTGCTCCCACACAGCCAGAAGATGAGTGTGGCTCTCACACAGCCAGGAGGTGAGTGTGGCTCATACACAGCCAGGGGGTGAGTGTTGCTCACATACAGCCAGAAGGTGAGTGTGGCTCACACACAGCCAGGAGGTGAGTGTGGCTCACACACAGCCAGGAGGAGAGTGTGGCTCACACACAGCCAGTAGGTGTGGCTCACACACAGCCAGGAGGTGAGTGTGGCTCACACACAGCCAGGAGGTGAGTGTGGCTCACACACAGCCAGGAGTTGAGTGTGGCTCACACACAACCAGGAGGTGAGTGTGACTCTAACACAACCAAGGAGTGAGTATGGCTCTCACAGAGCCAGGAGGTGAGTGTGACTCTCACACAGCCAGGAGGTGAGTGTGACTCTCACACAGCCAGGAGGTTAGTGTGGCTCTCACACAGCCAGGAGGTTAGTGTGGCTCTCACACAGCCACGAGGTGAGTGTGGCTCACACACAACTAGGAGGTGAGTGTGACTCTCACACTGCCAGGGGGTGAGTGTGGCTCTCACACAGCTAGGAGGTGATTGTGGCTCACACACAACCAGGAGGTGAGTGGGGCTCTCACACAGCCAGGGGGTGAGTATGGCTCACACACAGGCAGGAGGTGAGTGTAGCTCTCACACAAACAGGAGGTGAGTGTGGCTCTCACACAGCCAGGGGGTGAGTGTGGCTCACACACAGCCAGAAGATGAGTGTGGCTCCCACGCAGCCAGAAGGTGAGTGTGGCTCTCACACAGCCAGGAGGAGAGTGTGGTTCACACACAGCCAGGAGGTGAGTGTGCCTCACACACAGCCAGTAGGTGTGGCTCACACACAGCCAGGAGGTGAGTGTGGCTCACACACAGCCAGGAGGTGAGTTTGGCTCTCACACAGCCAGGGGTGAGTGTGGCTCACACACAACCAGGAAGTGAGTGTGACTCTCACACAGCCAGCGGGTGAGTGTGGCTCTCACACAGCCAGGAGGTGAGTGTGACTCTCACACAGCCAGGAGGTGAGTGTGGCTCACACACAACCAGGAGGTGAGTGTGGCTCACACACAACTAGGAGGTGAGTGTGACTCTCACACAGCCAGGGGTTGAGTGTGGCTCTCACATAGCCAGGAGGTGAGTGTGGCTCACACACAACCAGGAGGTGAGTGTGGCTCTCACACAGCCAGGGGGTGAGTATGGCTCACACACAGGCAGGAGGTGAGTGTAGCTCTCACACAAACAGGAGGTGAGTGTGACTCTCACACAGCCAGGGGGTGAGTGTGGCTCACACACAGCCAGAAGGTGAGTGTTGCTCCCACACAGCCAGAAGGTGAGTGTGGCTCTCACATAGCCAGGAGGTGAGTGTGGCTCACACACAGCCAGGAGGTGAGTGTAGCTCTTACACAGTCAGGAGGTGAGTGTGGCTCTCACACAGCCAGGTGGTGAGTGTGGCTCTCACACAGCCAGGGGGTGAGTGTGGCTCACACACAGCCAGGGGGTGAGTGTGGCTCACACACAGCCAGGAGGTGAGTGCGGCTCTCACAGCCAGGAGGTGAGTGTGGCTCTCACACAACCAGGAGGTGAGAGTGGCTCACACACAGCCAGGAGGTGAGTGTGGGTCTCACACACAGCCAGGAGGTGAGTGTGGCTCTCACACAGCCAGGAGGTGAGTGTGGCTCTCACACCGCCAGGGGGTGAGTGTGGCTCACACACAGCTAGGAGGTGAGTGTGGCTCTCACACAGCCAGGAGGTGAGTGTGGCTCTCACACACAGCCAGGAGGTGAGTGTGGCTCTCACACAGCCAGGAGGTGAGTGTGGCTCTCACACAGCCAGGAGGTGAGTGTGACTCTCACACAGCCAGGAGGTGAGTGTGACTCTCACACAGCCAGGAGGTGAGTGTGACTCTCACACAGCCAGGAGGTGAGTGTGACTCTCACACAGCCAGGAGGTGAGTGTGGTTCACACACAACCAGGAGGTGAGTGTGGTTCACACACAACCAGGTGGTGAGTGTGGTTCACACACAACCAGGTGGTGAGTGTGGTTCACACACAACCAGGTGGTGAGTGTGGTTCACACACAACCAGGTGGTGAGTGTGGCTCACACACAACCAGATGGTGAGTGTGGTTCACACACAACCAGATAGTGAGTGTGGTTCACACACAACCAGATGGTGAGTGTGGCTCTCGCACAACCAAGTGAGTGTGGTTCACACACAACTAGGAGGTGAGCGTGGCTCACACACAACCAGGTGGTGAGTGTGGCTCACACACAACCAGGTGGTGAGTGTGGCTCACACACAACCAGGAGGTGAGTGTGGCTCACACACAACCAGGTGGTGAGTGTGGCTCTCGCACAACCACGTGAGTGTGGTTCACACACAACTAGGAGGTGAGCGTGGCTCACACACAACCAGGTGGTGAGTGTGGCTCACACACAACCAGGTGGTGAGTGTGGCTCACACACAACCAGGAGGTGAGTGTGGCTCACACACAACCAGGTGGTGAGTGTGGCTCACACACAACCAGGAGGTGAGTGTGGCTCACACACAACCAGGAGGTGAGTGTGGCTCACACACAACCAGGAGGTGAGCGTGGCTCACACACAACCAGGTGGTGAGTGTGGCTCTCGCACAACCACGTGAGTGTGGCTCACACACAACCAGGAGGTGAGTGTGGCTCACACACAACCAGGAGGTGAGTGTGGCTCACACACAACCAGGGAGTGAATGTGGATCTCACTCAACCAGGTGAGAGTGGCTCACACACAACCAGGGAGTGAGTGTGGCTCTCACACAACCAGGGAGTGAGTGTGGCTCTCACACAACCAGGAGGTGGGTGTGGTTCACACACAAATAGGGAGTGAGTGTGGATCTCACACGACCAGGGAGTGAGTGTGGCTCTCTCACAACCAGAGGGTGAGTGTGGCTCTCACACAACCAGGGAGCGAGTGTGGCTCTCACACAACCAGGGAGTGAGTGTGGCTCTCACACAACCAGGGAGTGAGTGTGGCTTTCACACAACCAGGGAGTGAGTGTGGCTCTCACACAACAAGGGAATGAGTTTGGCTGTCACACAACAAGGGAATGAATGTGGCTCTCACACAGCCATGGAATGAGTGGGGCTCTCATACAACCAGGGAATGAGTGTGGGTGTCACACAAGCAGGGAGTGAGTGTGGCTGTCGCAAAACCAGAGAGTGAGTGTGGCTGTCACACAGATAGGGAGTGAGTGTGGTTGTCACACAATCAGAGAGTGAGTGTGGCTGTCACACAAGCAAGGAGTGAGTGTGGCTGTCACACAACCATTGAGTGAGTGTGGCTCTAACACAACCAGGGATCGAGTGTGGCTCACACACAACCTGGGAGAGTGTGTGGCTCACACACAACCAGGAGGTGAGTGTGGCTCTCACACAACCAGGAGGTGAGTGTGGCTCACACACAACCAGGAGGTGAGTGTGGCTCACACACAACCAGGTGAGTCTGGCTCTCGCACAACCAGGAGGTGAGTCTGGCTCTCACAAAACCAGGAGGTGAGTGTGGCTCGCACACAACCAGGAGGTGAGTGTGGCTCACACACAGTCAGAAAGTGTGTGTGGCTCACACACAACCAGAAGGTGTGTGTGGCTCACACACAACCAAGAGGTGAGTGTGGCAGTGTGGCTCACACACAACCAGGAGGTGAGTGTGGCTCACACACAACCAGGAGGTGAGTGTGGCTCACACACAACCAGGAGGTGAGTGTGGCTCACACACAACCAGGAGGTGAGTGTGGCTCACACAAAAGCAGGAGGTGAGTGTGGCTCACACACAACCAGGAGGTGTGTGTGGCTCACACACAACCAAGAGGTTAGTGTGGTAGTGTGGCTCACACACAACCAAGAGGTGAGTGTGGCTCACACACAACCAGGAGGTGAGTGTGGCTCACACACAAACAGGAGGTGAGTGTGGCTCACACACAACCAGGAGGTGAGTGTGGCTCACACACAACCAGGAGGTGAGTGTCGCTCACACACAACCAAGAGGTGAGTGTGGCAGTGTGGCTCACACACAACCAGGAGGTGAGTGTGGCTCACACACAACCAGGAAGTAAGTGTGGTAGTGTGGCTCACACACAACTAAGAGGTGAGTGTGGCAGTGTGGCTCACACACAACCAAGAGGTGTGTGTGGCAGTGTGGCTCACACACAACCAAGAGGTGAGTGTTGCAGTTTGGCTCACACACAAGAGGTGAGTGTGGCGGTGTGGCTCACTCACAACCAAGAGGTGAGTGTGGCAATGTGGCTCACACACAACCAAGAGGTGAGTGTGGCAGTGTGGCTCATACACAACAAGAGGTGAGTGTGGCGGGGTGGCTCACTCACAACCAAGAGGTGAGTGTGGCAGTGTGGCTCACACACAACCAAAAGGTGACTGTGGCAGTGTGGCTCATACACAACAAGAGGTGAGTGTGGCAGTGTGGCTCACATACAACCAAGAGGTGAGTGTGGCAGTGTGGCTCACACACAACCAGGAGGTGAGTGTGGCAGTGTGGCTCACACACAACCAAGAGGTGAGTGTGGCAGTGTGGCTCACATACAACCAAGAGGTGAGTGTGGCAGTGTGGCTTACACACAACCAGGAGGTGAGTGTGGCAGTGTGGCTCACACACAACCAAGAGGTGAGTGTGGCAGTGTGGCTCACACACAACCAGGAGGTGAGTGTGGCTCACACACAACCAGGAGGTGACTGTGGCTCACACACAACCAGGAGGTGAGTGTGGCTCACACACAACCAGGAGGTGAGTGTGGCTCACACACAACCAGGAGGTGTGTGTGGCTCACACACAACCAAGAGGTTAGTGTGGTAGTGTGGCTCACACACAACCAAGAGGTGAGTGTGGCTCACACACAACCAGGAGGTGAGTGTGGCTCACACACAACCAGGAGGTGAGTGTGGCTCACACACAACCAGGAGGTGAGTGTGGCTCACACACAACCAAGAGGTGAGTGTGGCAGTGTGGCTCACACACAACCAGGAGGTGAGTGTGGCTCACACACAACCAGGAAGTAAGTGTGGTAGTGTGGCTCACACACAACTAAGAGGTGAGTGTGGCAGTGTGGCTCACACACAACCAAGAGGTGAGTGTGGCAGTGTGGCTCACACACAACAAGAGGTGAGTGTGGCGGTGTGGCTCACTCACAACCAAGAGGTGAGTGTGGCAGTGTGGCTCAAACACAACCAAGAGGTGAGTGTGGCAGTGTGGCTCACATGCAACCAGGAGGTGAGTGTGGCAGTGTGGCTCACACACAACCAAGAGGTGAGTGTGGCAGTGTGGCTCACACACAACCAAGAGGTGAGTGTGGCAGTGTGGTTCACACACAACCAGGAGGTGAGTGTGGCAGTGTGGCTCACACACAACCAAGAGGTGAGTGTGGCAGTGTGGCTCACATGCAACCAGGAGGTGAGTGTGGCAGTGTGGCTCACACACAACAAGATGTGAGTGTGGCGGTGTGGCTCACTCACAACCAAGAGGTGAGTGTGGCAGTGTGGCTCACACACAACCAAGAGGTGAGTGTGGCAGTGTGACTCACACACAACAAGAGGTGAGTGTGGCAGTGTGGCTCACATACAACCAAGAGGTGAGTGTGGCAGTGTGGGTCACACACAAGCAAGAGGTGAGTGTGGCAGTGTGGCTCACACACAACCAAGAGGTGAGTTTGGCAGTGTGGCTCACATACAACCAAGAGGTGAGTTTGGCAGTGTGGCTCACACACAACCAAGAGGTGAGTGTGGCAGTGTGGCTCACACACAACCAAGAGGTGAGTGTGGCAGTGTGGCTCACATACAACCAAGAGGTGAGTGTGGCTCACAGACAACCAAGAGGTGAGTGTGGCAGGTTGGCTCACATACAACGAAGAGGTGAGTGTTGCAGTGTGGCTCACATACAACCAGGAGGTGGGTGTGGCAGTGTGGCTCACACACAACCAGGAAGTGAGTGTGGCAGTGTGCCTCACACACAACCAGGAGATGAGTGTGGCAGTGTGGCTCACACACAACCAGGACGTGAGTGTGACAGTGTGGCTCACACACAACCAAGAGGTGAGTGTGGCAGTGTGGCTCACACATAACCAGGAGGTGGGTGTGGCAGTGTGGCTCACACACAACCAGGAGCTGAGTGTGGCAGTGTGGCTCACACACAACCTAGAGGTGAGTGTGGCAGTGTGGCTTCCACACAACCAGGAGGTGAGTGTGGCAGTGTGGCTCAAACACAACCAATAGGTGAGTGTGGCAGTGTGGCTCACATGCAACCAGGAGGTGAGTGTGGCAGTGTGGCTCACACACAACCAAGAGGTGAGTGTGGCAGTGTGGCTCACACACAACCAAGAGGTGAGTGTTGCAGTGTGGCTCACACACAACCAGGGGGTGAGTGTGGCAGTGTGGCTCACACACAACCAAGAGGTGAGTGTGGCAGTGTGGCTCACATGCAACCAGGAGGTGAGTGTGGCAGTGTGGCTCACACACAACAAGAGGTGAGTGTGGCGGTGTGGCTCACTCACAACCAAGAGGTGAGTGTGGCAGTGTGGCTTACACACAACCAAGAGGTGAGTGTGGCAGTGTGACTCACACACAACGAGAGGTGAGTGTGGCAGTGTGGCTCACATACAACCAAGAGGTGAGTGTGGCAGTGTGGGTCACACACAACCAAGAGGTGAGTGTGGCAGTGTGGCTCACACACAACCAAGAGGTGAGTTTGGCAGTGTGGCTCACATACAACCAAGAGGTGAGTCTGGCAGTGTGGCTCACACACAACCAAGAGGTGAGTGTGGCAGTGTGGGTCACACACAACCAAGAGGTGAGTGTGGCAGTGTGGCTCACATACATCCAAGAGGTGAGTGTGGCTCACACACAACCAAGAGGTGAGTGTGGCAGTGTGGCTCACATACAACCAAGTGGTGAGTGTGGCAGTGTGGCTCACATACAACCAGGAGGTGAGTGTGGCAGTGTGGCTCACACACAACCAGGAAGTGAGTGTGGCAGTGTGGCTCACACACAACCAGGAGATGAGTGTGGCAGTGTGGCTCACACACAACCAGGACGTGAGTGTGTCAGTGTGGCTCACACACAACCAAGAGGTGAGTGTGGCAGTGTGGCTCACACATAACCAGGAGTTGGGTGTGGCAGTGTGGCTCACACACAACCAGGAGGTGAGTGTGGCAGTGTGGCTCACACACAACCTAGAGGTGAGTGTGGCAGTGTGGCTTCCACACAACCAGGAGGTGAGTGTGACAGTGTGGCTCACACACAACCAGGAGGTGAGTGTGGCAGTGTGGCTCACACACAACCAAGTGGTGAGTGTGGCAGTGTGGCTCACATACAACCAAAAGGTGAGTGTGGCAGTGTGGCTCACACACAACCAAGAGGTGAGTGTGGCAGTGTGGCTCACACACAACCAGGAGGTGAGTGTGGCTCTCACAACCAGTGTCGTCGCCTGTATGGTTGTGAAAGAAAAAGAACTTAGCCATTTTCCTTAGAATTCTTTAACGAAAAATTTAATATTATACTAATAATTATTAATAGTCGCAAGATTTCATAAATAAGATCCATTCGCCAGTGACTATAGGTTTCACTTATTTAGTTTTTTTTTTTTAATAAGCGGGAAGTGCTAAACCCGTGAAGATCATGTTGCGTTTGGGGAATGAGGAGCACCGAGATTCTATTCAAGGAATGCAAGGGAGGGAGGAGAATCCAGTTCTTTGGAACAAGATCCGATCCTCACCGACATTGAGGTACCTCAGTGAAGAATATTCTTGTTCATAAATTTGGTCTCTACTTGTAGCATATTATTATTGATTATATTATTTTTAATATTAGTACTGAGCAGCAGGTATTTAGTTACTCAATTTTGTAGTCTATTTAATTAAGCCAGGACTGCAGTACGGTACACTATAAGATTTTTGTCCCGTTTCCATACCAGTCAGAAACGCTATCCCGTTATATCGTACCGTAAGCTTCGCACCGTAGAGTAATTCGTATCTTTTCCTTACTTTTAAAAATATGTTTTCAAAGCTGAGTCAACTCAATAATTATACCTCTTTTGGCTTTTGTAGACAATGACTTCTACTTGTAGGATTATTAATATCTAGCAATGGTAGGAAGGACTTTTTTTTTTTTGTACCGTGGAAGAACTGTAAAGCTAGCTGATTTATTAAAGGAAAAAAAAATACTCCACGCAGTGTGTTTACAGTAGTTTATAATAGTTAACAATAGCTGAAAAATATTCTTTAACAACTCTCTCTTTATATGACAGCATATTTCAAAATGCCTAATTAGAAAATAGAAACGTCTTTTTTTTTTTCCAAAAGTTTCATATGAGTAGAAAAAGTTCTAACTGCTGCAACTAATACTGAATTCAGTGAAATATAAGGCTAGCCTTTTTATTATGTTTCATCACAGAAACATAAATGTATCAACTTCACGAGAGGAAGTGCCAGTGGTACCCCCAGCAGCTTCTTCATGTCCTAGTGAGGGCATCTGTACCTCCACGTATATCCTCATTTTCCATTTCTAAGTTTGGTTATGGAGATATCACCATATTTTGCCTTTTGTTCACACTGTATGTTCTGTCTACTGTCACCAGGCGCTTAGAAATATCACCAATTTCGGAAATCTGGTGGCGAATTTTGCTATATGACTGGCTGACTGTTCGATTAATTATGGTTATTTTTTTATTTTTTTCGTGCCTGAAAAGTACCATACCGTACCTTTTTTAAAATATTATAAGTAGTTTTTTCATCGCACTTAACAAAAATAAACCATGACGACACTTCAATAACTCGACCAATCAACGTACCTCTATTATCCATCATCAACAATAATGACCTTCCCAGTGTCTCACAGGAACTTGAACCAGTCATGTTAGCAGAACTACAAATCCTGCTGTACTCAATAATGCAATTACTGTCGAACTGCAACGGAACACAGACACAACAACTTGAAACACCACCTGAAAATGTAAAAACTTTCCTATCTATCCATTGCTTCAACAATATTGAAAACAAGTAATTCTGATGCAAATATTATATAAAATGACAATAAATGCTAAAGCTCTATTGTTACCAGTATGAAATCTATTCTATTCATTAAAACACACTTAGATTTGATTGAAGTTTCATATAGACTGCCTTCAAATGTCTAATACAGGGGGCTCTTAACCGGGGGTATCCATACCCCTTTTGGGATATGGAACCAAATAATTTAAGTATTGAACTACATCTCTGAACAATTTGCCGCTTTCCTACAAGTAGTATTAGGTAGTAGTAGGATATTCTGAGGTAAGACCCATGAGGGTCTGCGGGGAGAGTGGGATAGTGGAAGAGATGTAGGGGAGAGGAAATTTTGCAGAGAGAAGGGAAAGAGCCGGGGCTAGACCCAGCAGCATGACGATAGTTGGAAAGAGTTGAAAGGAAAATGCTGCTTCTTGTGCTAACTAAATATATGCTTCTGCATGTGACAAAGGATTGGCAGCAGGCGGCGCCTGTGCGCCATACACGAGGTTTGCTGTTTGCTGTTTCCCAATGCTATTGTAGACAGACGGAGAGAAATATGGTATCGATGGCTAGAAAAAAGGGCATATTTTAAGGTCCACCTCTGCAAAAGGCAGGGCAGAGTGTTAAGTTAGAGATTAGGTATAACGAGGACCAAGATCAGGATTATATAGATTGAAAAAGGTTTTGAGGGTTAAGTGGCCATCTTATGATTTCGTTAAGGTAAGCTCCTGGGCCCTTATCGAGACTTGAGCCCGGGCAGAGAGAGAGACTAGTTTGTCAACATATTTATTTCTCTGCAATTTGTTGAAGACTGTCAACATCGCTCAGAAGACATCATGCATGCATGCTGCACTGGCTTGTTTGTTGCAACACTTCTTTCACGGTCACTGCAGCACCTTGCTGGTGTCACGGTCACTGCCTGAAGACGCCAGACACACAGGAACACACCAAGACGCTAGACACTGAACACTGTCTCAAGATACCACAGACCAAGGGAACACCGCCTCAAGATGACAGACAGACACACAACATTGTCTCGAGGTGAAAGACACAAGGTACACTACCAGAAACACACGGAACTATGCCAGAAACAAATGGAACAGCCTTTACAATAATCATTCTGTCTCGTGATGAGAGTTATTATACCCTGAAGCAGATAGTGAACAATCCCTCAATAGAGGCTCCCTAACGCTTCCTTAGACTGAACCTGAATGCTTCCCCTTCCATCAAGCTGTGTGTGATCTCTACGGGTTTGTTGTTTCCAAATACAAATGTAATATTCTCACTGACTGAAAAATTGTTATTAGAAAGTCTTGCGCTGTTGTGCCACTGTCGTATGCGTGTCGACTGGCTGCTTCTTCTAACTACTTACTGACATAAATGTTCAGGCATATACTGTATTATACAATATACTTTATACTTCGTATATTATTCATTGCAAATTATACACTTTGTATTCTTTGGAAAATAGTGAATATTTTCCGAAAATACAGTGTATTTTGTATGTAAATTAGTGAAATACATTGTAGTCAATAAAAAAATTAATTTGTAAATAGAAAAATGGACCAGCGACGGCGGGTTAGCGTCACTGGGGAGAGACGCCATTGTTTTGAACAGGGCAGAGGCACGCTAGTGAAATGTGCATAAATTTCGTCGCTCTGGAGGTTAAATTGTGGTTGAAACCTCCCAGATAGGAGCAGAAATTGTTAGAATTGCAGTCCTGCAGAACGTGAGAATTAGGCGACTGGACAGGACTCCGTAATTAGATGGAAACAGGATAAAATTACCCCAGTTGAGTGATGTTTATATTTATGCTGAAATTCTGGCAAGCATTTTCTTCATATTTTAGGCAGGGGTTTGTGCATGAGACACTAAGTAATCCCCAGACAAATTGGTGAGTGTTATTATAAATTCTCCTTCAGTGTATATGTATTCATTTTTTAAATTTAATATACAGTCCACATATTTATATTAGTGTTTTACCAGAATTTCTGGTGATGTATATTTCATTTAAAATTAATATAGGTCCAGAATGACTTGTGGAGATAGAAAGAGTAGAGTAGGTATCGAAGGAGGACATTTTTGCGACCTAAAATGTCCTAAAATTCCTACATGTCTTTGTAACCTTGATAAAGAATAATTACCTTTGTTACCATTTACTGGTATGTATCTTATGAGGTTCATCCAGGTATTTTAAATTTTCCAAATTTATTATATAGAATATTTTACACAGGGTTCATTAAACTGTACATTATAAAGTATATTATACACTATTAGAATCATAAATACATTCTAAGAAAAATATTCCGACCAATAGTAACAAAACATATTTCTAGTTTATCGCAAGATGTGTATGGCCGGCTGGAACTGCTGTAAGGCCTAGACATCGAACATGGTGTCCGGGGGTCTAATGCGCCTCCTCTTGATTATAGATTGCGACCGCCTTAATTTTCAGTAATTTGTTTTCCTAATTAACCAGTAGTCAAACTACTGTCCACTTGCTTACTAGTAGATTAAACTATTTTTAACTATTTTAATTACTGATTAAAAAAATCCGTTATCGAGAAACTGACAATACTTCTCCGTCGTAATAAAAAAATATTGATGTATCTCTCTCACATATACACAGTCACTCACTTTCTGGTTACGTTGTTTGTTATTTAACAAATGAGGACGTCCCTTGAACTAAAGAATTGAGAAATACATCTTCACAGCAGCGGTTGATGACCTATAGATATGGCAACAGCTGCACGAATATCTAACAGAGAAGTTTAAGGTCGTCCAAGAGCGTTCACACAAGCTTCTGCAGCCTCCAGCGGTCACGAACCTCGTGTAACGGAGGCGTCAATTGTGAGCTAAGGATGAGCTGGTGTTGCCATTTTTGTGGGGTCTCAAACCTGTTTAGCTCTCATTTCCCAGGCGCTATATTACCCTTAGGAAATTAGTGCTTTCCTGTGACTATGATGATAAATTTAGAAGTTTCAACTGTATTGTCATTGTTGCATGAGAAACGCCCAACCCGTTAAGGTCAGAGGAAGATTTGGCCATAACATGTAGAAGACTCCTGGTTCCATATAAAGTTAAGGACAGCATACAAATGTTTACCATAGGCACCTTAAGGGAGATTCCTAGTTACCGGTAAGTGGGCTCTTCATCCAAGGAATTAAACTTGTATTCCCCTTCTTTAGAAAAAAAAGCCTTATTGTCTCCCATTCCTTCTGGCTCTATATGATCCCTACCGAAGTATAACTTCCTATAAAATATAATATAGAATATTTATCGTCTGAGGTAGCAGGTCGAGGGGAAATAAATGGAAACAGACATTAGGGAGTGCTTTCTTTTAGCATTTGAAATGTTAAGAAGTAGAATGAACAGGAGATGAAAATGGTAAAAACTCAATCCGTTCACAAGCACGAAATAAACACAGGGACGAGGGACCACGTCAGCCAACAGAAAGTTAAGAAAATGCAAACACAGCTAGGTAAACACCCAAAGCAGAGAGAAAGATCTGGCAAAGGTAAATGCATAAATATTGAATTTTACTGTCAATATTTGTGTATTGTTGTATGGCGCATAAATGCTGAAATTATGTATTTTAATTTTAATTTGTGCGCACGTGTATTTTATAAATTTATCTGCATGTTATTGTTGCTTAAAAAAAAAACTGATAAAACTAATGTTTCTGAGAGTGATTTTATATTAGTGAGTGATACAACTAAGAGTTACATGTACTGTTGTGTCTGATGCAACGAAGAGTAATGATGCAGTAACACTAGTACAACTAAGAGTGGCCATATACTGGTAACTTTGGTATGACAGTATGATCATATACTAGAGACTTCAGACTAACTGTATTATATGTAAGGTCACATGAACCATTTAATGCTTGAATATATTAAATTCAAACTTGTTCTAAAAATGAGGTTCAATGAGAGTCGTTCACTACAGTTCTCATTCTTCCTGAACTTCCAGTGAGCTGACCGATGGTAATCTTCCCGTGCCACATTATTGCTCTCTGTTCCGTGCTAGTCTTGACGAAGATGTGTATCTGGTGTGACTGATTCAGTTTTCGATCCTTCTTTCTCTATTATGTTCATTACAATGATTACTTATCGGCCGAGATGTAAATCGATGCCCAAAGGTGGACAAAAATTTCCCTAAGGCACAGTTACTGTATTATTAATTCCCATTGAAATATAAACACAAATGCAGTATAATGTGATCCTTTATTGACAACGTTTCACCCACACAGTGGGCTTTTTCAAGCCACACACTTGAAAAAGCCCACTGTGTGGGTGAAACGTTGTCAATAAAGGATCACATTATACTGCATTTGTGTTTATATTTCCATTGTGTCGGTATTTTATACCATTTATTTCCATTAATTCCCATAATGAAATTAATGTGAAAAGATAAATTTGTATAAATATTTGTTTTGCACGTGACTTTTGGACTCACCATTTATTTTATGTATTGCAAGCGCTGTACTGCAGTAATCTATGTTTTTTTTTGCTGATGAAATTCAGCATTTTTTGTCTGAATGTTAGTCACTCCGCTAAAAAAAAAGCACTGCTATTCCCATTATTTTTTTCAGAGAAGTTATATCAACAACGTTTTTCATGAATTGAGACACTTATGCAACACATGGGAATCTTTATTGAAGAAACGTTTCGCCACACAGTGGCTTCATCAGTCCAATACAATACCGATTTCAACTTTGTATTGGACTGATGAAGCCACTGTGTGGAGAAACGTTTCTTCAATAAAGATTCCCATGTGTTGCATAAGTGTCTCAATTCTTCAACTTGTCGGTTTTTCAAAACCATTCATCACAACGTTTTTCATGCTAAGGTGGACCTATTCTAGGCTGAACGTGTTTCTTTGTCCTTTTTTAATAGGTAAAATATACTTCTGGCATTTTAAAAAAATATATATATATTTTTTGAGGGACCCATAGCCTCGGAGAAGTGGATAAAAAGGCTTCAAGGAAGAATATTTGGATTTCTTCCTGAAGTCGTTTGAATATTCCACTTCCCCTACCATCCCATCTTTTCATATTTTTTTTTTACCAATAGGAGTATTTTATTACACAATGTGGTTAACCTAGAGGTTATTCTGGGGATCAACGTCCCCGCGGCCCGGTCCATGACCAGGCCTCCCGGTGGATCAGGGCCTGATCAACCAGGCTGTTACTGCTGGCCGCACGAAGTCCAACGTACGAGCCACAGCCCGGCTGATCCGGCACTGACTTTAGGCATCTGTCCAGCTCTCTCTTGAAGGCAGCCAGGGGTTTATTGGCAATTCCCCTAATGCTTGATGGGAGGCTGTTGAACAGTCTTGGGCCCCGGACACTTATGGTGTTTTCCCTTAGTGTACCAATGGCGCCCCTACTTTTAATTGGGGGCATTTTGCATCGCCTGCCTAGTCTTTTACTTTCGTAGGGAGTGATTTCTGTGTGCAGATTTGGGACCATTCCTTCCAGGATTTTCCAAGTGTAGATTATGATATACCTCTCCCTCCTGCGTTCCAACGAATACAAGTCAAGTGCTTCCAAGCGTTCCCAGTAGTTAAGGTGCTTGACAGAACTTATACGTGCAGTAAAGGATCTCTGTACACTCTCTAGATCTGCAATTTCACCTGCTTTGAATGGAAATGTTAATGTACAGCAGTATTCCAGCCTAGAGAGAACAAGTGATTTGAAAAGGATCATCATTGGCTTGGCATCTCTCGTTTTCAACGTTCTTATTATCCATCCTATCATTTTCTTTGCACTTGCGATCGTGGCACTGTTGTGATCCTTGAAAGTGAGATCCTCAGACATTACTACTCCCAGATCCCTTACATTATTTTTCCGCTGTACTGTATGGCCAGAGTCTGTAGTATACTCTTTTCTAGTTATTATCTCCTCCAGTTTTCCATAAGGGAATAGTTGGAATTTGTCCTCATTGAACATCATATTGTTTACCGTTGCCCACTGAAAAACTTTGTTTATATCTTCTTGGAGGTTAACCGTGTCCTCAGCAGATGACAGCCTCATGCAGATCCTAGTATCATCCGCAAAGGATGATACGGTGCTGTGGTGTATATCTCTGTTTATGTCTGATATGAGGATGAGGAATAAGATGGAGACGAGTACTGTGCCTTGTGGAACAGAGCTCTTCACTATGGCAGCCTCCGATTTAACTCTGTTGACCACTACTCTTTGTGTTCGATTTGTTAGGAAGTTGAAGATCCATCTCCCCACTTTCCCAGTTATTCCTTTAGCACGTATTTTATGGGCTATTATGCCATGATCGCATTTGTCAAATGCTTTCGCAATGTCTGTGTACATTACATCTGCATTCTGATTTTCTTCCAGTGCATCCAAGGCCATATCATAGTGATCCAGTAGTTGTGAGAGGCAGGAGCGACCTGCCCTGAACCCATGTTGCCCTGGATTGTGCAGATTTTGGGAATCCAGGTGATTTGCAATCCTGCTTCTTAGCACTCTTTCAAAGATTTTTATGATATGGGACGTCAGAGCTATTGTTCTATAGTTCTTAGCTAATTCTTTGCTGCTACCTTTATGGAGTGGGGTTACATCCGTTGTTTTAAGTGACTGTGGAATTTCACCCATGTCCAAATTCTTCCTCCATAGTGTACTCAGGCACGCGAGAGGGGTTTCTTGCAGTTCTTAATGAATACAGGGTTCCATGACTCTGGGCCCGGGGCTGAGTGCATGGGCATGTTGTCAATGGCTTTTTCGAAATCTATCGGAGTTAGGGTAATGTCGGAAATCTGGCATACATTTATGGAGTTTTGAGGCTCATTCATGAAGAAATCATTTGGGTCGTCGAACCTCAGACTGATTAGTGGTTCACTAAACACAGAGTCGTACTGGGATTTCAATATTTCACTCATTTCCTTGTTGTAGGATTTATGTTTATGTCACTAGTAATTCCCTCGTCAAGGTGGTTTATATATATTATAAACAACAATGGGCCTAAAACTGATCCCTGTGGAACGCCACTTGTTACAGATCCCCACTCAGATTTAACCCCATTTATGCACACTCTCTGCTTCCTATTAGTGAGCCATGACTCGATCCATGACAGCTTTTTTCCCCCAATGCCATGGGCAGCCACTTTCTTCAACAGTCTCTGGTGCGGTACTCTATCAAAAACCTTACTAAAATCTAAATAAACAATATCGAATTCTTTATCATGATCAACGGCCTCAAAAACTTTGCTGAAGAAGGTTAATAAATTAGTTAGGCAGGAACGGCCCCTGGTGAAACCATGTTGAGTATCATTTATCAAATTATGCCTATCGAGATGGCTTCTTATATTATCAGCTATAATTGACTCTAGTAATTTGCCTACAATTGAGGTTAGGCTTATTGGGCGGTAATTTGACGGTAACGACTTGTCCCCTGTTTTAAAAATAGGAATTACATTAGCCATCTTCCACATATCAGACACTACACCTGTTTGAAGAGATAAATTAAAGATATTAGCTAAAAGGTTCACAGAGTTCCAATTTACACTCTTTAAGAACCCTTGAAAAAAGTTCATCAGGGGCCGGGGATTTATTTTGCTTTAATCGGTCTATCTGTTTGATAACCATTTTGCTGGTGACTGTGATATTGCATAATTTATCATCTTCAAGCCCACTATAAAAATTAATTACTGGGATATTGTCAGTGTCTTCCTGAGTGAAAACTGAGAGAAAATAATTATTAAGAATAGAGCACATTTCATTCTCCTTGTCAGTGAGATGCCTAGAGTTATTTTTAAGGGGACCTATCTTATCTCTAACTTTTGTTCTATAAACCTGGAAAAAACTTTTTGGGTTAGTTTTTGAATCCCTAGCAACTTTAATTTCATAGTCCCGTTTAGCTTTTCTTATAC
Source organism: Cherax quadricarinatus (assembly GCF_038502225.1). Lineage (NCBI taxonomy): Eukaryota > Metazoa > Arthropoda > Malacostraca > Decapoda > Parastacidae > Cherax > Cherax quadricarinatus. Next base: position 17,559,716 of record NC_091361.1, read on the forward strand.
CCTTTTTAACGCCCCTCTTAATGTCAATATACTGGTTCATAAGATGACCCTCACCTCTTTTGATACCCCTATTAATTCCTTTCTTCTGACCTAAAAGATATTTGAGCCTATTATTAATTCATTTGGGGTCATTTCTATTCGATCTAATTTCCTTATATGGGATAAATGTCCTTTGGGCAGCATGTATTGTGTTAAGAAAGCTGTCATACTGACAGCTCTCATCGTTACCCCAGTCTACAGATGATAAGTGTTCTCTAAGCCCATTGTAATCTGCTAAGCGAAAATCTGGGACCAGTACTGAATTATCCCTACTATCATACTTCCATTCAATGCTAAAGGTAATTGATTTGTGATCGCTTGTGCAGAGTTCCTCTGTAATTTCTAAATTATTTACGAGGGTTTCCTTGTTTGCCAAAACCAAGTCAAGCAGGTTGTTTTCCCTTATAGGTTCTGTCACAAACTGCTTCAAAAAACAATCCTGAGCTATTTCTAAGAAGTCGTTTGATTCTAAAATCCCAGTCAAGAAATTCCAATCAATATGACTAAAGTTAAAGTCTCCTAGAATTACTACATTATCGTGCCAAGTGCCCTTAACAATTTCCGCCCATAGTAGTCTCCCTTGGTCCCTATCTAAGTTTGGGGGGCGGTATATTACACCTAAAATAAATTTTTTATGTCCCTCTGAAAATTCTATCCAAACAGACTCTGTATGTGTTACTTCAGACTTAATACCCGTTTTTATGCAACAGTTCAAGTGATCTCGGACATACAATGCCACCCCACCCCCCTTCCCGATACTTCTATCTACTTGGAACAATTTAAAACCCTGAATGTGACATTCTGCAGGCATGTCCCGACTTTTTGAATTAAACCATGTCTCAGTGATGGCAAATACATCAATGTTACCTGCACTAGCAACTAATCTCAACTCGTCCATCTTATTCCTAGCACTACGGGTATTAGCATAATGCACATTTAATGACCCTACTTTTTCTTTACCCTTCCTACTCACTTCAGTTTTTCCACTAAACCTATTATTGTCCTTATCGCCTAGTGTCACTGACTTTCCAATATCCACCTCATTTTGCCTATTACTAGTTCTCCTAGAACTCATAGTATTACTACACTGGGACTTCACTGTGTTCTCGCCAAAACCCATACCACTATCTATTCCTAGTTTAAAGCCCTAACAGCTCCCTCCACTGCCGTTGCCAGTGCCCCCACCCCAGACCTAGATAAGTGAACCCCATCCCTGGCATACATGTTATTTCTGCCATAGAAGAGGTCCCAGTTGTCAATGAATGTTACCGCATTTTCCTTACAGTATTTGTCCAGCCAGCAATTGACACCAATTGCCCTGGACAACCATTCGTTTCCATCTCCTCTCCTTGGCAAAATACCACATATGACAGGGTTCTCACCCTTCCTCCTAATTATCTCTATTGCTGACCTATACCTGCTAATCAGGTCCTCACTTCTACGTCTACCAACATCGTTGCCTCCAGCATTGAGGCAGATAATAGGATTGCTCCCATTACCTCTCATGATGTCATCCAGACGGCTAACAATATCCTCCATCCCAGCCCCAGGAAAGCAAACCCTCTGTCTCCTACTCCTGTCCTTCAAGCAGAACGCCCTATCCATGTATCTAACCTGGCTATCCCCAACAACAACAATATTCTTACCTTCCTTGTTGTCGTTCGTCGTGACGATCCCAGTAGTCGACTCACATTCGTCGGGTAGCACCGAGAATGCATTGGAGGTTTCCACAACAGTTTCCATAGCAGTCTCTTTCTTCTTCATCGTTTCTGGCTTTCCATTCGTCTTCTTGATTGTCAACTTCGTCCCCTGCTGTCCAGGCACTGACCACGATCCCTTCTTGACCTGAGGACTCGAAACAGGAGGACTACTACGAATCCTCTTGTTTTCCTCAGTCAATTCTTCCTTAAGCTGCTGGTAAAGTTGCTCGATGGAGGGCATCTTGGTTCAGTCCACGGGGAACACACAAGAGACACTTCTTCCCAGAGTTAAGTACAGGTCACCACTGATATACGTAAACAATCTACTAGCAAAGATCAAGTCCTTTGAGTCGCTGTTTGCTGACACAAAACTGACGAGAAAATGAAGAGAGGACGGAAACATGTTACAAAAGTAAGAAAACAAGTGACTAATGTGGTTTAACTCGGGCAAGTGAAATGTAATACAAGTCGGAGGGGAATTAAGCTCAGATAAAGTTTATGATATAAAGGTACGCAAGAAATAAAAGGAGCCAAGTGAGGAACTTAGGAATAATCATTACACCGAACATATTGCCAGAAACGCAAAAAAAAAAAAATTACATCAGCAGTTCGAACAAGACTAGCAAACCTTGTAATTGCCTTCATATACCTCAACGAAGAGCCCTTCAAGATTTTGTATGCAACGCAGGCCAACCCTGTTTAGAACACGCAGCCCCAACATGAAATCCACAAGTCTGAAAATATTTCTACGTCCTGAAGAGAACGCAGAGGTTTGCAACTAGGCTGGCTTCAAGATTTAAACCTCACAACCCATGTAAGAAAGAAGGACCAGAGAAGAGATAACGACGTACAAGGTGCGAAGCAGAATACAGGAGGAAGCTGAGAAAGAACATGTGCCACAGATATGTTAGGAAATACATCAGAATTAAGGTTTAAATTAGTGGAACGAAGTTATGAGAGGAGCCAGAAAATGTCAGCTATCACAGCTCGGAGATTACAACTCAGTGAGTACAGTCTCTCATACAACATCCCGTCTTCATGCAGTACATGACGTAATAACTCCAACAGTACCTCGACCCCTTATAAAGCTGGTCACAATTGCAAAGTACCTCACAGTCCCTCGCACGACTCTCATAATACACACCTCTTACCTTTCGTAACACTGTTCGCCTCTTTCACCTCCTCGCACAACGTAACAAACTTCACACATACCATAAGACATAAATCAAGTGAACCATAAGAAACTGTAGTGGTGTTGCTCGTGTTGTCTTGGTTACATAATGTCGGGCGACAAAAACATCTCACCATACGCTAGAAGTGAAAGTGGTCAGTGTTTAGCGTGTCACTTACCTCGGTGCACCTGTCCGCGGTTAAAAGTCCCTCTGGGGGTTGCAGAGAGCTATAAAAGGCACTTCCCATATGGTGGAAAAGGCCTGATGGATGTAGGGGATCATAAACCTTCTCGGGACGAAGAGGGCTACAATCATTCTTTATATGGCAGTAATCCATGAAGGATATTGAGGCTGTACAAATCCCATCTTCTTGCTGAATAAGGCAAGCGAAAATTTGTGTATGTAATAAGTTCGCAAAAATCATTCTGAACCTAACGAAAAAAAAAATTTCATTGTGTTTATTAAATTATTGTAAATTTATCTAAAATATATTTAGTTGGATTAGGCTAAATTAAATTGCGCTTGTTATAATAGGTTTAGGTAAGTTTTCTAAGGTTCTTTTGGTATAAAATTATTAATTTTTACATTAACATAAAAAAAAATATCTTTAAACGTATAAGAGATATTTTTAGAAAGGATTTAATTTTAAATGAGTTATTGCTAATAAATAAATTATATATATATATATATATATATATATATATATATATATATATATATATATATATATATATATATATATATATATATATATATATATATAGATATATATATGTCGTGCCGAATATGTAAAACTGGTCCATTAGCAAGAACTCATTTAAAATTAAGTTCTTTCTAAAATTTTGTTTTATAAGTTTAAAGATATATTTTTTTCATTGATGTTGATGTAAAAATTTATAATTTTGCACCAAAAGGAACTTAGAAAACTTATCTAACCTTATTATAACAAGAACAATTTATTTTAGCCTAACCCAACTAAATATATTTTAGATTTGTTTACAGTAATTTAATACTAAACAAATACAGTGAAATATATTTTTTTCGTTAGGTTCAGAATGATTTTGGCGAAATTATTGCATACACAAATTTTCACTTGTCCTATATGGCAAGAGGAGCGTTGCTATTTAAGCCAAGATCGCAAGTTCTGCCTATTCGGCACGACATATATATATATATATATATATATATATATATATATATATATATATATATATATATATATATATATATATATATATATATATATATATATATATATATATATATATATATATATATATATATATATATATATATATGGAAAACAACCACTCTGAAAGAATAGAGAAATTCCAAGCGCTTTCGTGACTACTCACATTATCAAGGAACTTGATAGTTCCTGGATAATGTGAGGAGTCACGAAAGCGCTGGGAATTTATCTTTTCTCTCAGAGTGGTTGTTTTGCATATTCTGAAATCACCTGTTTACTGTGATCTTATTGCATATATATATATATATATATATATATATATATATATATATATATATATATATATATATATATATATATATATATATATATATATATATATATGTATATATATATATATGCTTCTAAAACACAAACCTTAGTATGAATTCTTTTACCAGAATTCATACTTAGGTTTGTGTTTTAGAAGCATCTCCATACAGCTTCTGGTCACCTTACACCCGCTGGTCACCTCACAGCTGTACGTCACTTCTTACACCTGGTCACCCCACACCTGGTCACCCCACATCCTTGCTGTTCACCTCATAAAACTGTATGTCACTACACTCAGCTTGCCTCTCCACACACCTGCTGTTCACCTCGCACACCACTATACACCTGGTTCTGCCTCACATTTGCCTGCTGTTCATCTCACAGCTGCAAGTCATTACACACACTTTCTGGTCATCCCACACATATGACTTTCCTGACACATGTGACACTACATGTTTAACTTTGTTACCTTGCGGCATTTCTGATACACATGTGGTTCACCTGACTAACCTGTGGCTCATAACTGGATCACCGATAATTCATCTAACACGCCTTTAGGCTCACCTGGTACACATGTGGCTCATCTGACCCACCTGTGGCATATGTAGCACACCTTTCTTATACCTGACATATATGTTACACACCAATGGCTCGACTGACGCACCTGTGGATCACTGGAACCACCTGTAATTCACCTAAGGCAGTTGTGTTGGATGAGTAACAGGTGTGACACTTGGGGCTCACTTAGCACACCTGGGATACACTTGACACATCTGTGGCTCACCTAGCGCCTGTGACAATTGTGACTCACCCGAGGCGTCTGTTGGTGGTCTGACACACTGGAGACACACCTGGCGCATACGTGGCTCACCTAACACACCTGACGCATCTATGGATCAGCTGGCGCATCTGTAGACCAGCTGACGCATCTGTAGATCAGCTGACGCATCTGAGGATCAGCTGACGCATCTGAGGATCAGCTGACGCATCTTAGGATCAACTGACGCATCTGAGGATCAGCTGACGTATCTGTGACTTTCCTAAAACTCACATCTCTACCTGTGCGTATTAATTCGCAGCAAAGTGAAAGGTCACCTAGCACCCCAAACATTCTTCTAGGAAACATGATAGAGTAGTGACCTTTCTGACCATCAATGAACGGTCGCACTGACTCACTGGCGACTGGGAGTAGTGACTGGGGCAACAAGCTCACAAGTTGGTGTAGAGGCATTACAGGCATAAATGTTGACTACTGCCGTAGCACGAAAAGCAACTAGGAACGAGCAAAAAAGCAGACAAAACAAATGACTGTATTTCCTTCTCCAAAATAAGCTGGTATTTACAGTGTAAATAGCCTATGTACAGTATTTACAACTATGTACAATGAGGCGAATGCAAAATCAAGACACTGAGAACCGTAGAGACCAGCAGGGAAGGTAAGTCTGCCAAATGTTAATGTCCAGGGTTTATTACCTGGACCTCAGCAATGAGAGTCGCTACTCTCACCGCTGGGCAACGGCGACCAGTATCTGCCAAAGCTGCTTCACGAGCGTCCCACGTTGCTTCACAGCTTTGGCATGCTTCCTTATGATTGGCTGGTTGAACCAAGGTATTGGTATAACGACGGGGCCTCGAGAAGGCCTTCGAGCTGGCAAGCGCATCGGCCATCCTTGACCTGCTGGCTCGCAGGGGAGTGAAGGGTCGGTTGTTTGTATGGGTCAGCTTCTACCTCCAAGACAGGTGTGTACGCGTGCGTTTCCAGGGGCGCGCATTCATTGTCAGGACCCTGGAAAATGGCACCCCGCAAGGCGGCGTTCTCAGCCCAACGCTCTTCAACGTGCTGATGCACGAGCTAGTCCAGCTGACGTTCTTCGCAGGCACCCGACTGCTCAGCTATGCCGACGACCTGGCACTCGTCATCCCCAACAAACGTGCCTTGATGCTACGGGCCCAACGGGACCTTGACCTGCCGGCGAACACCTGCCGCCACCTGGGCCTCAGGATCTCTGCAGAGAAGTCCAAAGCCATGGTCCTGCACGCCAAGATGTCTGCCAACAGGTTGCAGAGCCTGGGCATCAACCTAGAATGGGTCCATAGCTACCCTTACCTGGGCATCTACATCGACAGCCACCTCTCATTCCGAAAGCAGACTGAGTATATCAGAGTCGCACCACGCAGAGGGTCATGGCTACGCGTGCCATGGCCAGCCCTAGGGCGGGGGCCAGCCTGGACGTTCTCTGTATGTTCTACGTGCAGGCCGTATGCTCCCTCGTCGACTACGGATCAATTGCTCTGTTCCACGCCTTTCCCACGAACATCCGGCGACTCACCGGTGTGCAGAACGCCGCTGCTGGGGTCATGCTGGGGGCGCCGGGATGGACGAACACGGTGCCGCTGAACTAAGAGGCCCAACTGCAGCCCCTCAAGTACAGGATCGCCCTCGTTGCTGCCAAGAGTGTAGCGAAGTACATCCAGCTCCCGGCGGAAAACTGAAGCAGGACCTCCAGATCCAGCAGCACCACGACCCCACGGTGCACCCCGTGGGTGATCGCGAATGTGACAAAGGAGCTCTTGCCCAGGCCGCTCCTCGAGGGGAAAGGTTGCGATCGGCCAGTGGGGACGTACATGGTGCCGCCACTTTGGGCACCGGAGCCTTTGATAATTCTCCTGGCAAACCTACCAGTCAGCAAGCGCCACTATCCGCAGCACATCCTGCAGCAGTACGCGGCAGCGAGCATATCTAGAGCGGAGTGCCCTTAGAGTAAGACATAGTACACCTACGGCTCTCGAGACCCAGAGGATGGTCGCGCAGGTGCTGGGGTATTCCACAATGCCCTGACAGCTGGTTGGCGCCTCCCAGACCACTGTACCATCTTCCAGGCTGAACTCTACGCCATCCAGAGAGCCTCCAACATGCGGTTGCGGAACACCGGAACCCACCAGTCATCCAGGTCGACTCCATGTCGGAAATCACACACACACACACACACACACACAGAGCCGAGGGACAACATCCAGCTGATCACTGCCATCAGAAGTGACCTACAGACGCTCGTGGACCAGAGCCGAAAAGCAACAATCAACTGGATCCCGAGTCACGTCGGCATCTTCGGAAACAATGCGGCAGACGGGGCAGCCAAGACAGCCACTCTGGAGGCACAGCCGGGGACCTACATCCCCATCAGCTGCAGCCAGACGGACCTATGGGCCGCCAGGGCGGCCAGGCGCCCACTGCTGGACCCAGCTGCGTCTCGGAGTTGGTGATGATACGACAGGGCGACACACAGGTAGCCTCCGCCGGCCGAGCATGTGGAAGCTGGACAGGGAGCTGCAAGTGAGCGTCCACCACCTGCACCTCGGGTATCCCACCATCAAAAGCCTCACCGAGCGAGCGAGAGAAGAGCTCTGCAACTACTGTGACCAAATGGTCACGAAGCCGCTCCTACTTGCTGGACTGCCCCACAACGACGCCCATTCGCCGCAGACACTTCCCGATGACCCCAATAATTAGGACCCGGGGACACGAGGCGGCACATTTTGTGTACCTGGCCGTCCACGACCTAGAGACTCTACTTCCAGTCATTGCAGCATACCCGCCTTCCCGATGACACTGAAGAAGCCTCGACGGGGGCACGCCGCTTCCCTTCTTTACATTCTCATACTTCCTTCATTTCTCTCATCCCATCCCTTTCCTTCACTCCGCTGTTAAAAAAATAAAATAAAAACAGCTTGTTCCAGGACAGCAGATGCCAGCCTGCAGCGATTCAGATTCATCGACATCGAGATGTACTCCGCCGATGCCCTGATGACCTCCTCAAGATCACAACACCAACTGGGACAGCAAGTGTCCGAAGACTCAAGTGGACGCCTGCTTACCAAGATATGACCAGAGCATGAGAAAGACGACGACTACCGAAGACGACTACTGACACTCCCCATCCAGGGGAGCCATCACGAGACTGAAAATGAACGTCACCCTCCAACCGGAGGGACCACAGCAAGACGTCCGCGCAGGACAGAAGACAGATGATGAGCGATACCCCCCACCCGGGGGTCCAACGCCGGGTCATCAACGGGAAAAAAACCGGACCGGGACAGTACCGGCGAATCATTCAAGTTCAAGTTCGTTAAAATCTTAGCACTTGGTTCGCTGGTCGGGAGGCCATACCTATACGGGTGTGATATACGCTAACGTACTCTTATCATGTAACGAACCTTCGAAACACTGGGTATAATTTACGACTTGAAATGCAGAGTAAGATCTCAGTTGAGACGACGTCTCGCCGAGGAGTTTTATATAACTGCATTCAAGACCAGGTTGTTGTGTAGTAAGAAATAAAATGACTACAGACAGTATCGTCAGTGAACGTATTCTCCTATAAAATATTGACAAGCGGCACAAACCACCTGTCTGCAGGGTAAGTATTAGCAACGTTGAATCATACAGGCATCAAGTCTGAGACATAATGAATCTCAGTCCTCTGGAATACGAGTACGTCGTTATAATACAAGTTTGTGATACACTACATGTATAGTCGGTGCTGGAAAGCCTCCTCACTCTCATTGCCTTCAGTTACTGACCGGTCCCTACAATGGGAGGAATGGGAGGTGCCGTTATTTGAGGAAATAGAACTACATTAGCGTTCCATATGGTTGCCTCCTCTTCACTAGGCGCTGTGTGATGACGAAAAGCTCCAACTGCAGGTCATCCTATGACTTGCATCCGCGTCAGGAAACACTGACTAACCTTACCTAACCTACCTTGCTGTGTATATCTAACTTATTAAGAATTTATAATAAAATAATAGGAGTTTACCTTCACACCAATATACAAAGGTGGAGTTTATCATTACACCAGTACACAGGAAGGTGGAGTGTGTCATTACACCAGTACACAGGAAGGTGGAGTGTGTCATTACACCAGTACACAGGAAGGTGGAGTGTGTCATTACACCAGTACACAGGAAGGTGGAGCGTATCATTAGACAAGTACACAGGAAGGTGGAGTGTATCACCACACTTTGACACAAGTCTCTGGTCAAGGTTGTGATTCGGTCAAGGCTGCTGCTATTCGGTTATGCTGCCTTATACAGTCTACAGTTTACAAATTTTGAAGAGATTTGTGCTTCGAAGAAAAATAAAAGGTAATTCGATAAGTATTTTGGGATGCTGAAAGCAAAATTGGCCATATTGACAATCTACTGGCTAATTTATTTATATACTTTGAATAATGATTCAACCCGAGGCTTTTTTGCTTGTCTCTCGTATTATATTTCTGGGGCATCTATTGTTATTGTCCAGTAACAATCTGCTAACAATGATGAATTCTCTTTTCCCTTGCAGCGTTTCTCCACGGCTGAGACGTACTGGTGAAAACGTTCATGTTCACCGCTGACTGCTTTGCCACTGGTTCGAAGAAATCTAAATGTCTATGGAGGAAATTTATCTTCAAAGACATATCGCAGCCCATTTTTACATAGAACAAAAGATTTACCACTACTTTGATTGCGTTTTTTTTTTTTTGTATTTCCAAGAAAATTGGTTGTTTCTAACCGAAAAGCATTCCATGCATATTTCTCTTCACTATGATTCAGTCAAACTTATCTCTAAGATGCTTGCGAGTTTACAGTCAAACAAATAAACGTGCTGTTGGAGTGTTAGCAAAGAAACATCTATGAAGGGATTCAGAGAAACCGGCAAGCCGGACTCGAGTCCAGGGGGTGAGAAATACTGTGCCTGCTCTCTGAAGGAGGGGAGGATATATTTGCAGTTTTCAACAATGGTTTCGGCGCCCATCTGGCAAGACGGTGATGGAGTGAGTAATGGTGAAAGTTTATCCCTTTTGGATAACCCTGATCAGTAGGAGACGGCCGGTTTGTTTGTACACACACACACACATGTTGTTTTGCGTGTATGTACATATATATATATATATATATATATATATATATATATATATATATATATATATATATATATATATATATATATATATATATATATATATATATATATATATATATATATATATATATAAGTGTTATAAGAAGAGCAGAGTATATGGAGAGTAAAAGAAAGGTGAAGAGAGTGGTGAGAGAGTGCAAAAGGAGAGCAGATGATAGAGTGGGAGAGGCACTGTCAAGAAATTTTAATGAAAATAAGAAAAAAATTTGGAGTGAGTTAAACAAGTTAAGAAAGCCTAGGGAAAGTATGGATTTGTCTGTTAAAAACAGAGTAGGGGAGTTAGTAGATGGGGAGAGGGAGGTATTAGGTAGATGGAGAGAATATTTTGAGGAACTTTTAAATGTTAAGGAAGAAACAGAGGCAGTAATTTCATGCACTGGTCAGGGAGGTATACCATCTTTTAGGAGTGAAGAAGAGCAGAATGTAAGTGTGGTGGAGGTACGTGAGGCATTACGTAGAATGAAAGGGGGTAAAGCAGCTGGAACTGATGGGATCATAACAAAAATGTTAAAAGCAGGGGGGGATATAGTGTTGGAGTGGTTGGTACTTTTGTTTAATAAATGCATGAAAGAGGGGAAGGTACCTAGGGATTGGCGGAGAGCATGTATAGTCCCTTTATATAAAGGGAAAGGGGACAAAAGAGATTGTAAAAATTATAGAGGAATAAGTTTACTGAATATACCAGGAAAAGTATACGGTAGGGTTATAATTGAAAGAATTAGAGGTAAGACAGAATGTAGGATTGCGGATGAGCAGGGAGGCTTCAGAGTGGGTAGGGGATGTGTAGATCAAGTGTTTACATTGAAGCATATATGTGAACAGTATTTAGATAAAGGTAGGGAAGTTTTTATTGCATTTATGGATTTAGAAAAGGCATATGATAGAGTGGATAGAGTAGCAATATATATATATATATATATATATATATATATATATATATATATATATATATATATATATATATATATATATATATATATATATATATATACATATATATATATATATATATATATATATATATATATATATATATATATATATATATATATATATATATATATATATACGTATATATATATATATATATATATATATATATATATATATATATATATATATATATATATATATATATATATATATATATATATATATATGGAATAGGTGGTAAGTTACTAAATGCTGTTAAGAGTTTTTATGAGGATAGTGAGGCTCAGGTTAGGGTGTGTAGAAGAGAGGGAGAATACTTCCCGGTAAAAGTAGGTCTTAGACAGGGATGTGTAATGTCACCATGGTTGTTTAATATATTTATAGATGGGGTTGTAAAAGAAGTAAATGCTAGGGTGTTCGGGAGAGGAGTGGAATTAAATTATGGGGAATCAAATTCAAAATGGGAATTGACACAGTTACTTTTTGCTGATGATACTGTGCTTATGGGAGATTCTAAAGAAAAATTGCAAAGGTTAGTGGATGAGTTTGAGAATGTGTGTAAAGGTAGAAAGTTGAAAGTGAACATAGAAAAGAGTAAGGTGATGAGGGTATCAAATGATTTAGATAAAGAAAAATTGGATATCAAATTGGGGAGGAGGAGCATGGAAGAAGCGAATGTTTTCAGATATTTGGGAGTTGACGTGTCGGCGGATGGATTTATGAAGGATGAGGTTAATCATAGAATTGATGAGGGAAAAAAGGTGAGTGGTGCGTTGAGGTATATGTGGAGTCAAAAAACGTTATCTATGGAGGCAAAGAAGGGAATGTATGAAAGTATAGTAGTACCAACACTCTTATGTGGATGTGAAGCTTGGGTGGTAAATGCAGCAGCGAGGAGACGGTTGGAGGCAGTGGAGATGTCCTGTCTAAGGGCAATGTGTGGTGTAAATATTATGCAGAAAATTCGGAGTGTGGAAATTAGGAGAAGGTGTGGAGTTAATAAAAACATTAGTTAGAGGGCAGAAGAGGGGTTGTTGAGGTGGTTTGGTCATTTAGAGAGAATGGATCAAAGTAGAATGACATGGAAAGCATATAAATCTATAGGGGAAGGAAGGAGGGGTAGGGGTCGTCATCGAAAGGGTTGGAAAGAGGGGGTAAAGGAGGTTTTGTGGGCGAGGGGCTTGGACTTCCAGCAAGCGTGCATGAGCGTGTTAGATAGGAGTGAATGGAGACGAATGATACTTGGGACCTGACGATCTGTTGGAGTGTGAGCAGGGTAATATTTAGTGAAGGGATTCAGGGAAACAGGTTATTTTCATATAGTCGGACTTGAGTCCTGGAAATGAGAAGTACAATGCCTGCACTTTAAAGGAGGGGTTTTGGGATATTGGCAGTTTGGAGGGATATGTTGTGTATCTTTATACGTATATGCTTCTAAACTGTTGTATTCTGAGCACCTCTGCAAAAACAGTGATTATGTGTGAGTGTGGTGAAAGTGTTGAATGACGATGAAAGTATTTTCTTTTTGGGGATTTTCTTTCTTTTTTGGGTCACCCTGCCTCGGTGGGAGACGGCCGACTTCTTGAAAAAAAAAATATTTTTTATTATTATCACACTGGCCGATTCCCACCAAGGCAGGGTGGCCCGAAAAAGAAAAACTTTCACCATCATTCACTCCATCACTGTCTTGCCAGAAGGGTGCTTTACACTACAGTTTTTAAACTGCAACATTAACACCCCTCCTTCAGAGTGCAGGCACTGTACTTCCCATCTCCAGGACTCAAGTCCGGCCTGCCGGTTTCCCTGAATCCCTTCATAAATGTTACTTTGCTCACACTCCAACAGCACGTCAAGTATTAAAAACCATTTGTCTCCATTCACTCCTATCAAACACGCTCACGCATGCCTGCTGGAAGTCCAAGCCCCTCGCACACAAAACCTCCTTTACCCCTTCCCTCCAACCCTTCCTAGGCCGACCCCTACCCCGCCTTCCTTCCACTACAGACTGATACACTCTTGAAGTCATTCTGTTTCGCTCCATTCTCTCTACATGTCCGAACCACCTCAACAACCCTTCCTCAGCCCTCTGGACAACAGTTTTGGTAATCCCGCACCTCCTCCTAACTTCCAAACTACGAATTCTCTGCATTATATTCACACCACACATTGCCCTCAGACATGACATCTCCACTGCCTCCAGCCTTCTCCTCGCTGCAACATTCATCACCCACGCTTCACACCCATATAAGAGCGTTGGTAAAACTATACTCTCATACATTCCCCTCTTTGCCTCCAAGGACAAAGTTCTTTGTCTCCACAGACTCCTAAGTGCACCACTCACTCTTTTTCCCTCATCAATTCTATGATTCACCTCATCTTTCATAGACCCATCCGCTGACACGTCCACTCCCAAATATCTGAATACGTTCACCTCCTCCATACTCTCTCCCTCCAATCTGATATTCAATCTTTCATCACCTAATCTTTTTGTTATCCTCATAACCTTACTCTTTCCTGTATTCACCTTTAATTTTCTTCTTTTGCACACCCTACCAAATTCATCCACCAATCTCTGCAACTTCTCTTCAGAATCTCCCAAGAGCACAGTGTCATCAGCAAAGAGCAGCTGTGACAACTCCCACTTTGTGTGTGATTCTTTATCTTTTAACTCCACGCCTCTTGCCAAGACCCTCGCATTTACTTCTCTTACAACCCCATCTATAAATATATTAAACAACCACGGTGACATCACACATCCTTGTCTAAGGCCTACTTTTACTGGGAAAAAATTTCCCTCTTTCCTACATACTCTAACTTGAGCCTCACTATCCTCGTAAAAACTCTTCACTGCTTTCAGTAACCTACCTCCTACACCATACACTTGCAACATCTGCCACATTGCCCCCCTATCCACCCTGTCATACGCCTTTTCCAAATCCATAAATGCCACAAAGACCTCTTTAGCCTTATCTAAATACTGTTCACTTATATGTTTCACTGTAAACACCTGGTCCACACACCCCCTACCTTTCCTAAAGCCTCCTTGTTCATCTGCTATCCTATTCTCCGTCTTACTCTTAATTCTTTCAATTATAACTCTACCATACACTTTACCAGGTACACTCAACAGACTTATCCCCCTATAATTTTTGCACTCTCTTTTATCCCCTTTGCCTTTATACAAAGGAACTATGCATGCTCTCTGCCAATCCCTAGGTACCTTACCCTCTTCCATACATTTATTAAATAATTGCACCAACCACTCCAAAACTATATCCCCACCTGCTTTTAACATTTCTATCTTCATCCCATCAATCCCGGCTGCCTTACCCCCTTTCATTTTACCTACTGCCTCACGAACTTCCCCCACACTCACAACTGGCTCTTCCTCACTCCTACAAGATGTTATTCCTCCTTGCCCTAAACACGAAATCACAGCTTCCCTATCTTCATCAACATTTAACAATTCCTCGAAGTATTCCCTCCATCTTCCCAATACCTCTAACTCTCCATTTAATAACTCTCCTCTCCTATTTTTAACTGACAAATCCATTTGTTCTCTAGGCTTTCTTAACTTGTTAATCTCACTCCAAAACTTTTTCTTATTTTCAACAAAATTTGTTGATAACATCTCACCCACTCTCTCATTTGCTCTCTTTTTACATTCCTTCACCACTCTCTTAACCTCTCTCTTTTTCCCCATATACTCTTCCCTCCTTGCATCACTTCTACTTTGTAAAAACTTCTCATATGCTAACTTTTTCTCCCTTACTACTCTCTTTACATCATCATTCCACCAATCGCTCCTCTTCCCTCCTGCACCCACTTTCCTGTAACCACAAACTTCTGCTGAACACTCTAACACTACATTTTTAAACCTACCCCATACCTCTTCGACCCCATTGCCTATGCTCTCATTAGCCCATCTATCCTCCAATAGCTGTTTATATCTTACCCTAACTGCCTCCTCTTTTAGTTTATAAACCTTCACCTCTCTCTTCCCTGATGCTTCTATTCTCCTTGTATCCCATCTACCTTTTACTCTCAGTGTAGCTACAACTAGAAAGTGATCTGATATATCTGTGGCCCCTCTATAAACATGTACATCCTGAAGTCTACTCAACAGTCTTTTATCTACCAATACATAATCCAACAAACTACTGTCATTTCGCCCTACATCATATCGTGTATACTTATTTATCCTCTTTTTCTTAAAATATGTATTACCTATAACTAAACCCCTTTCTATACAAAGTTCAATCAAAGGGCTCCCATTATCATTTACACCTGGCACCCCAAACTTACCTACCACACCCTCTCTAAAAGTTTCTCCTACTTTAGCATTCAGGTCCCCTACCACAATTACTCTCTCACTTGGTTCAAAGGCTCCTATACATTCACTTAACATCTCCCAAAATCTCTCTCTCTCCTCTGCATTCCTCTCTTCTCCAGGTGCATACACGCTTATTATGACCCACTTATCGCATCCAACTTTTACTTTAATCCACATAATTCTTGAATTTACACATTCATATTCTCTTTTCTCCTTCCATAACTGATCATTTAACATTACTGCTACCCCTTCCTTTGCTCTAACTCTCTCAGATACTCCAGATTTAATCCCATTTATTTCCCCCCACTGAAATTCTCCTACCCCCTTCAGCTTTGTTTCGCTTAGAGCTAGGACATCCAACTTCTTTTCATTCATAACATCAGCAATCATCTGTTTCTTGTCATCCGCACTACATCCACGCACATTTAAGCATCCCAATTTTATAAAGTTTTTCTTCTTCTCTTTTTTAGTAAAAGTATACAGGAGAAGGGGTTACTAGCCCATTGCTCCCGGCATTTTAGTCGCCTCATACGACACGCATGGCTTACGGAGGAAAGATTCTTTTCCACTTCCCCATGGACAATAGAAGAAATAAAAAAGAACAAGAGCTATTTAGAAAAGGGAGAAAAACCTAGATGTATGTATATATATGCATGTGCGTGTCTGTGAAGTGTGACCAAAGTGTAAGTAGGAGTAGCAAGATATCCCTGTTATCTAGCGTGTTTATGAGACAGAAAAAGAAACCAGCAATCCTACCATCATGCAAAACAGTTACAGGTTTTTGTTTCACAGTCATCTGGCAGGACGGTAGTACTTCCCTGGGTGGTTGCTGTCTACCAACCTACTACCTATATATATATATATATATATATAGATATATATATATATATAGATATATATATAGATATATATATATATATATATATATATATATCTATATATATATCTATATATATATATATATATATATATATATATATATATATATATATATATATATATATATATATATATATGTGTGTGTGTGTGTGTGTGTGTGTGTGTGTGTGTGTGTGTGTGTATTGTGTATTTTTAAACGTATATACTTCTAAACTGTTGTATTCTGGGCACCTCTGCAAAAACAGTGATTATGTGTGAGTGAAGTGAAAGTGTTGAATGATGATGAAAGTATTTTCTTTTGGGGGATTTTCTTTCTTTTTGGGTCGCCCTGCCTCGGTGGGAGACGGCCGACTTGTTGAAAATAAATAAATATACATACATATATATATATATATATATATACATATATATATTTATATATATATATGTATATATATATATATATATATATATATATATATATATATATATATATATATATATATATATATATATATATATATATATATATATATATATATATATATGCAATAAGATCACAGTAAACAGGTGATTTCAGAATATGCAAAACAACCACTCTGAGAAAATAGAGAAATTCCAAGCGCTTTCGTGACTACTCACATGATAATGTGAGTAGTCACGAAAGCGCTTGGAATTTCTCTATTTTTTCAGAGTGGTTGTTTTGCATATATATATATATATATATATATATATATATATATATATATATATATATATATATATATATATATATATATATATATATATATATATATATATATGTCGTGCCGAATATGTAAAACTGGTCAATTAGCAAGAACTCATTTAAAATTAAGCCCTTTCTAAAATTTTCTCTTATACGTTTAAAGATATATTTTTTCATTAATGTTGATGTAAAAATTTATAATTTTGCACCAAAAGGAACTTAGAAAACTTACCTAACCTTATTGTAACAAGAACAATTTATTTTAGCCTAACCCAACAAAATATATTTTAGATTTGTTTACAATAATTTAATACTAAACAAACACAGTGAAATATATTTTTTTCGTTAGGTTCAGAATGATTTTGGCGAAATTATTGCATACTCAAATTTTCACTTGTCCTATATGGCAAGATGAGCGTTGCTATTTAAGCCAAGATCGCAAGTTCTGCCTATTCGGCACGACATATATATATGTATATATATATATATGTATATATATATGTATATATATATATATATATATATATATATATATATATATATATATATATATATATATAATGGGGTCCACCTCTGGTGTCAATTGTGGGACCCATAGCCGCGGAGAAGTGCATAAAAAGGCTTCAAGGAGGAATATTTGGATTTCTTCCTGAAGCCGTTTGAATATTCCACATCCCCTACCACCCCATCTTTTAGTATATATTTTTTTACCAATAGGAATATTTTATTACATAATATGGCACAGAAGATTTAAGAGATACATTGTTAATATAAAGGTGGCATATACGGTACATGTTGTTACGTGTGTTTCACTGATTATAAGACGAAAATCTCATCCAGCTCCTCAGAGCTGGGGCGTGTGCCCAAAATGCAGCATGCATTACCCCTTTGAACAGCGGCACTGAGCCGCTGGAACAGAAAACTAGCTGCCCTGGGATCCCTAGTTACCCTGATGAGTCTTTTTCCCAGCTCCTTAAGGAATTTAGATGCACTCTTTCCCCATGAGCCAAGGGTCTCTGAGCCTATGGGAACAAACATATAATGATGGCCAAGTTCTCCATATTTTCTAGACTTTTGGGACTCCCTGAAGCTGGCAGCTGCCCCTCCTTCCTCCCTGGTGTATTGGAGATAGGTATCAGCCAAGGTAGATGCACATGTATAGTCCCACACCACCTGCTTCCCATCTGTCCAGGCTTGAAGGGTGATACCATCTGGACGCTTCTGGCTGCCATCAGATCTGCATAGTTGGGGTGGCTCCCTTACTGCTGGGCATCCAGCTGTTGTGAGGCTCCTCTTGATAATGTTATTAACCTCCTCATGTCTTGCAATCTTTCCCTCGGATTTACGGCACACAAGACCATGGTACCCGAATCGGTCTGCTGCTTCAATGCCACAAATACACCTGTGTTCGGCGAGAATAGGGGCGGCAAGTCGAAAGGCAACACCGATGCGGATGGTCTGTGGGTCGAGGCGTGTTCCAAGGCTGGAGTTGGGAACAGCCAACAGAAAGTCCCCAGCATGAGGGGCTCTCACTGCCAGTAGGCGGGCTCTATCCTTCCCTGACACACTCTGAAGCATTGTTGAGGCTATATTTTCCACTATTGGACCATCCCAGTGCGATTATTTGTAGTTGTTGGGGGGAGCAAGTCTGGTTTCTGAGCCCGTTAGATTATCCCAGATCATTGCTCCGTCAATGAATTTTTGGTCCTGGACTCCAATCTTGTCCCTAAGATGTTCAGGGAGAATCGCTGCTACAAGCTCTCTGGATGCAATACACGAGGACAGAAAAGCAGGTAACGCAATCTGTGATGACTTGCGGACACCAATGCCTCCTAGTCTGACTGGAAGTGTAGCTTGGTTCCACTGCCCGTCTTCTAGAGTAAGGTTAAGTACTTTCGTAAAAATCTGCCTCAGAATACTGTCATATTCGTGCAGTATAGGGTTATCATATGAAGGTGCACATCTTAGGAAATGTCAACCTGAGCAGACTCAAGCACTTTGTGAGAAGGTACAAGGCATCGTGGGTGTCCAGATTGCCTATTCGTTGTTCCATTCTCCTTAACTCTTCCAATTTCTTCCTGAGAATTGTGTCAATGGCATTGCTTCCCAGAGGTGCTCCTAGCAAGACACTATTTGTGGGGGCAATGACTGCTGCTCCTGGTAGTTTTGATCTCACTGCATTTATCACTTGTTGACTGACTGAGATGATTTCACATTTGGATGGATTCAGGACGAGACCCATTTCCTGTCCCCGTGTCATTACCTGTGTAAGGTCATGTAGGAGGGACTCCTTTGTACCTGCTAGTGTGCCATCATCTAGGAACCAGATGTTTAGCTCGCTGGTCAGTCTGACTGTGATTTCCCTAACTGCTATACAGAAGAGAAATGGTGCAAGAGGATCTCCTTGTTGGACACCCTCCGATGATGTGATTTCATGCTCTCCAAAGAGAAGCATTGATTCCTTGCTATACCCAGCTGAAACAGAAGGGAAGAGACCAGGGAAATGTTCTTGTACTGCTGCTAATACCACGTCTCTTTTCAGGAGATTGAACGCATTCTTGAAATCTAATTTTACAACTGCATTGTCCTCAGGCAGGTTGTTGATATACGCCCTTGTTGCATGAACCGCTGCTTCACTTCCTTGAGAGACCCCAAAGCCAAGCTGGTTTGGTTGAAGCATCATGGCTGCCTGTTCACGAATACTTCGGACAGCAGCTTTGGATACGAGGCGGCGTAACGTGTTGCCTACTGCAATTGGCCGAATTCCTCCATCCTTCTATTTAAGTATTGATTGTTAAACAGTGGGACCGGAACAATGAGCAAGTGACATGTGAATGGATTATTGCTCAAGAGGATTATAATTCGGGCTTAGTGGGTACTTGGTAGCCTAGGAGCAGACTAATGGATGGTAGGAGAGGGAGAGTAACTTTGCATCATCACATTCTGAAGTGTAAATAAGGGGCTCGTTTATCAGCTGCACAAGCTGATCTTTAGGTTAACAAACTCACGAGAGCTCATGTTAGCAAATTCGTGGGTCGAGAAAACGACTAAAAAAAATCTGTTTATAAATGCCGTGACAGCGTGTTAAGAGGACGTAGCTCCCTCGTACTGTGTCTGAACACACAACACTGTCATTGCTTTCACCACCTTTACTCTGCAGAGCTCACTGACAGCCAGCCGGCAATTAAGAAATTAAATAACGCGATACATAATGGCATATAATATATACATATATATATGTCGTGCCGAATATGTAAAACTGGTCAATTAGCAAGAACACATTTAAAATTAAGTCCTTTCTAAAATTTTCTCTTATACGTTTAAAGATATATTTTTTCCATTAATGTTAATGTAAAAAAATTTAATTTAGCTCCAAAAGAATCTTAGAAAACTTACCTAACCTTATTATAACAAGAACAATTTATTTTAGCCTAGCCCAACTAAATATATTTTAGATTTGTTTACAATAATTTAATACTAAACAAACACAATGAAATATATTTTTTTCGTTAGGTTAAGAATGATTTTGGCGAAATTATTGCATACACAAATTTTCACTTGTCCTATATGGCAAGATGAGCGTTGCTATTTAAGCCAAGATCGCAAGTTCTGCCTATTCGGCACGATATATATATATATATATATATATATATATATATATATATATATATATATATATATATATATATATATATATATATATATATATATATATGTATGTATATATAAAGACAAAATACATTGGCCAAACAGTCACAACTTTTCACCCAGCTCTTTGAGGAACTTTAGAGCACACTTGCCCCATGCTCCAAGGGTCTCCGACCCTAATGGAATGAAGTTATAGCAAGGGGGAAGGTCTTCATATTTTCGGTTCTTCTGGGTCTCCCTGTGGCTGGCAGCTCCACCCCCTTCCACTACGGAGTATGGCAAGTAGGTATCTGCCAATGTGGCAGCACAGTTGTAGTCCCAGGAAATCTGCTTTCCATCCTTCCAGGGTAGCATAGTGGCTCCATCAGGACGCTTTTGACTTCCTTCAGACCTCTGTACTTGGGGTTCCCGTTGAGCTGGGCAACGGGCTGTGGCGAGGCTTCTCTTTATTATGTCATTGATCTCCTCATGTCTGGCATACTTCCCTTCTGCTGTGTGGCACACGAGACCATGAAGTCCGAATTGATCAGCTGTCGCCCTGCCGCAAATACACCTATGTCCGGTGAGGATGGGGGCGGCTAGGCGAAGAGCAACACCAATCGGAATGGCCTGTGGGTCGAGACGGGTGCCCACGGAGGAATTGGGAACAGCTAACAGGAAATCTCCTGAGTGTGGTGCCTTCACTGCCAGGAGACGAGCTTTGTTCTTTCCTGAAGCATTGGAGAGCATTGTGTTGGCGATTTTTTCCATGATCGGTTTGTCCCAGTGGGACTGTTTGTGCTGTTTGGGAGGAGCTGGTCTACTGGAGGAGTCTGTAAGGGTGTCCCACCGAATCGCTGCTTCAGTAAACCTGGGGTCTTGAGCTCCTACCAAGTCTCTCAAGCGTTCGGGCACTATCTTCTTGACTAATGCACTGGAAGCCAAACACGAAGACAGAAAAGCAGGTAAAGCAACATGCGTTGCTTTACGCACCCCTATACCTCCCAGTCGCACTGGGAGGATTGCCTGATCCCATTGCTGATCCTCTAGTGACAGGTTCAGTGCCTTCTTAAAAGTTGATCTCAGGTGTGCGTCATATTCATCGAGTGTTGGGTTGTCAAAAGAGGGTGCACACCTCAAGAAGTAAGTGAGTCTTGGCATAGTAAGACACCTTGTAAGGAGATACAGAGCATCATGGGCATCAAGATCGCTTATTCTCTCCTCCATTCTCATCAGGTCATTCAATTTGTCCCTGAGGACAGTATCGATGGCATATATATATGTATATATATATATATATATATATATATATATATATATATATATATATATATATATATATATATATATATATATATATATATATATATATATATATATATATATGCAAAACAACCACTGTGAAAGAGTAGTGAAATTCCAAGCACTTTCGTGACTACTCATATTGTCAAGGGACCATAGTTCCTTGACAATGTAAGTAGTCACGAAAGCGCTTGGAATTTCACTACTCTTTCACAGTGGTTGTTTTGCATATTTTAAAATCACCTGTTTACTGTGATCTTATTGCATATATATATATATATATATATATATATATATATATATATATATATATATATATATATATATATATATATATATATATATATATATATATATATATATATATATATATATATATATATATATATATATATATATATATATATATATATATATATATATATATATATGTTAATTCTAGCGAGATTGAGGTCAAGAGTGAAGTTAGATTATGAAATAATTCCTAGGTCTTTGGAGACATGACAACACTTGAACGTACTTTGAAAAACACGAGTTTTCCCCACGTTTGTTCGTAAGCAGTCTTAGACAGAATACGAAGATTTACGATAGCTGGGCTTAGATGTTTGTGAAAACATATACGGCTCATCTCAGGGACTACCGTATTCTGGGCTTGGTTACGTGTCATAACACTTAGGATGATCTAAGTGACTTAAGATGTAAGGTGAGTGTGTGTGTGTTGGTGGCCGCATTTCATAACACCTGGTGAACCTTGTACTATGATGTAAGGCGAGCAACATTACCTTCTGAAGAGCGGTCAGTTCGTTGACACTGACTTCTTGCTCTTGCTGCTGCTCCCACGGCTTCTGCTGCTGCTCCTGCTACTGCTATTGCCGCCGCAGCAGCTGCTGCTGCTGCTGCTGCTCCTATTACCACTACTTTTAATGCTGTTGTTTCCACTGCAGCTATTGATGCTATTAATATTTCTGCTAGTGCTGCTGCTCTCACCACTACTAGTGCTGCTGCTGCTCTCACCACTACTAGTGCTGCTGCTGCTCTCACCACTACTAGTGCTGCTGCTGCTCTCACCACTACTAGTGCTGCTGCTGCTCTCACCACTTATATTACTTTTACTGCTACTGTTGTTGCTCCTGTAGCTATTCTTTCCCCTAGAGTGGATTCGCAGCTCAAGGTTGATTGTGTTGCGTCACTGGGCATAAATCGTGCATGTATAATAGTCTGCTGTCTCTTGTTTATGTGGTGGCGACTTTCAGTGGGTGGACCATCTGAGGCTATTGAGAACAACCTTTCTTTCTGGCACTGATTGTTTCGTACCTTAAAGATAGTACCGAAGAAAGTTGCCGTACCAGCCACTGCGGAGGTTTTTGCAAAATATGGCAGACATTTCTAAGTGGGAATGATTTTTTTTTTATTTTTTTTACGGACAGAAAATATATTTAGCATAATTTATATATTATTATTATTTAACACACCGGCCGTCTCCCACCGAGGAAGGGTAACCCCAAAAAAATACTTTCACCATCATTCATACTATCACTGTCTTGCCAGAAGCGCGCAAATACGACAGTTCATATGTCACTCTAAACAGCAAATATCACAAACCCCTCCTTTAAAGTGCAGGCGCTGTACTTCCCACCTCCAGGACTCAAGTCCAGCTAACCGGTTTCACTCAATCCCTTCATAATATACAAAAATTAAATATATTACGTTTAAGGCTTTTGGCTCGAACCTATGAACTTCAGAGGATGTACGTACGTGTGCCTGTGTGTGTGTGTGTGTGTGTGTGTGTGTGTGTGTGTGTGTGTGTGTGTGTGTGTGTGTGTGTGTGTGTGTGTGTGTGTGTGTGTGTGTGTGTGTGTGTGTGTGTGTGTGTGTGTGTGTGTGTGTGTGTGTGTGTGTGTGTGCGTGTGTGCGTGTGTGTGTGCTCGTGTGTGTGTGTGTGTGTGTATGTGTGTGTGTGCGCGAGCGCGCGCGTGTGTGTGTATCTGTGTACTTACCTAAGTGTAGTTGCAGGGTCCATTCATAGCTCCTGGCCCGCCTCTTCGCTGGTCGCTGCAAGGTCACTATTCCTGCTCCACGAGCTTTATCATACTTCTTCTTAAAACTATGTATGGATCCTGCCTCCACTACATCACTTCCCAGACTATTCCACTTCCTGACAACTCTGTGACTGAAGAAATACTTCCAAACATCCCTGTGATTCATCTGAGTCTAAACTTCCAACTGTGACCCCTTGTTGCTGTGTCCCATCTCTGGAACATTCTATCTCTGTCCACCTTGTCAATTCCTCTCAGTATTTTATATGTCGTTATCATATTTTCCTCTCTCTCCTGTCCTCCAGTGTCCTCAGGTTGATTTCCCTTAACCTCTCCTCGCAGGACATGCCCCTTAGCTCCGGAACCAGCCTTGTTGCAAACCTTTGCACTTTCTCTAGTTTCTTTACGTACTTGGCTAGGTGTGGGTTCCAAACTGGTGCCGCATACTCCAATATGGGCCTAACGTGCAAGGTGTACAGAGTCCTGAACGATTCCTTATTAAGATGTCGGAATGCTGTTCTGAGGTTTGCTAGGCGCCCATATGCTGCAGCAGTTATTTGGTTGATGTTCGCTTCAGGAGATGTGCCTGGTGTTATACTCACCCCAAGATCTTTTTCCTTGAGTGAGGTTTGTAGTCTCTGGCCCCCTAGACTGTACTCCGCCTGCGGTCTTCTTTGCCCTTCCCCAATCTTCATGACTTTTCACTTGATAGAGTTGACCTCCAGGAACCAGTTTCTGGACCAGCCCTGCGGCCTGTCTAGATCCCTTTGTGGTTCTGCCTGGTCTTCGTCCGATTGAATTCTTCTCATCAACTTCACATCATCTTCAAACAGCGACACCTATGAGTCTATTCCTTCCGTCATGTCGTTCACTAATACCAGGAACAGCACCGGTCCTAGGACGGACCCCTGTGAAACCCCGCTCGTTACAGGCGCCCACTCTGTATGTGCGTGTGTATATGTGTGTGAATATGTGAGTGTTTTTGTGTATGTATTACGCTACGATGAAACCGGAAACAGTCTTCAACTAATATTTAAACATTTAACACAGTATTAGAACTGGACATAAGTGTAACGCTCTGTTTATTCACGTGGGAGATTTTAACCACTCAATTCACAAAACACAGAGAAAGTTGTATCAAGGAGGTTCATGGTTAAGAGAAATATAATACAAACAAGCGTCACAAAAATTAATATTGATTGCAATATAACTTCTGGATTGTATAAATTAGGTTTATTTATAAAGAAAAGAATTTGTGAGGATTATAAACCATGTTGACAAAATTTTCCTTTGCCTGACATGTCACTCTTAAATTTTACGGAGGCCTTAGGCAAAAGCTCTCGCTTTGCACAGTGAGGGGTCCGGGTTCGATTCCCGGCGAAAGGGTGGAAACATTGGGTGTGTTTCCGTACACCGGTTGTGCATGTTCACCCATCAGTAATACTGGGTACCTGGGTGTTAGTCGACTGGTGTGGGTCGCATCCTGGGACAAAATTGACCTAATTTGTCCGAAATCTCTGCATAAGACGCTTTCTGTGCAGTAGTATGTCATTTATGTCAGCTAAGCCTTAACACTTTGTACATGTACTTGTAGAAATAAAGATATTATTAATTAGGTGACCTGACTAAGACTTCACAACGCTCCCACTCAATGAGTAGTAGGGTCACATGTGAGGTCATATAGGAGGTCATATCTCAGCTTTATTACGTTTCTGTTGTCCTAGGATTTTTAACTGTTCCATGATAATGTGAGAAATCACTAAAGCTTGGGATTTAACTATTTTTCACTGTAATTATTTTGAAATTAAGATCTCATCTATGTTCCCCATCAGTAAAATGGGTACCTGGGTGTTAGTCGACTGGTGTGGGTCGCATCCTGGGACACTGACCTAAGGAGGCCTGGTCACAGACCGGGCCGCGGAGGCGTTGACCCCCGGAACTCTCTCCAGGTAAACACCTGTTTCCTGTGATCTTATTGCGCGTGCGCGCAATAAGATCTCTCACACAAACACACACACATTTCACTAATTCTTACTCATGCATAAATAAAAGAAAATAACTATTCAGTGAATGACCGAGCCTCAGGTCCTTGCGTGTGGTATGCATAAATATAACAGGTATCAAAACCTGCTAGAAAACCTTTGACATAACAGTTTTTCTGACACACACACGCACACACGCACACACACACACACACATACACACACACACACACACACACACACACATACACACACACACACACACACACATACACACACGAATGGATATACCAACTCGCACATTTCTCTCGTGCATGCATACTAACCTCTTCACCTCTACCAACTTATTAAGGGATAGCCTCGTAGGTCCACGAGAGCGAGGATATACACCTGATTTTCCACGTAACCCCATGTGGGCCTGACACTTTTAACTATGTATCTACGAAATAGTGTTATTTCAGTTCACTATTCAAAGTGTGCGTAATGCGTATTTTGTGTATGCACCGAATGAAGGTCTGCCAGTGTTCCTGTGAATTAGTGCACAAACACTGACTATTGTGTAAATAAAAACTAACCTTGATCATTCTCTTTGTACGGTGTCGTTAAAGGTGAATGACCTTACCTTGACTCTACATTGTTACCTTGATACTTAGCCCCTTGTCTCTACCAACCTGTGGTCAATATGCATTGCATTACCAGGGTTTCTTACGTGCAAGGTACTGTAAATCAGCGCAGCACAATACTTTATTTATTTATATATTTTATTAAAGTTATGGCAAAGAGGTGGGTTTCTCTGACCTAATTGATTGGGGTATAAGCACGTGTCTTCAAAAGTCCAATAGGCTTCATCTCAGAAACACTATGTACGTGTAGCCACAGTTGTCACTCAGTGTTGGTGCTGCCATGGCGGCCTGTATGTACGTTCTTGTCTTAATAAATTCACCATAGAAGGTGTGTGTGTAATTCTCTGAGAAAATACCTGTTTTTGTTTACGGAGATTAAGTGCAGAGCGAAATGTCACAAATTTGTTGCATGAACAATATGCAGTACTTGGTAATACTTAAGCTACCACCAGGGACTCAGGCCGACTCGGGGACCTTCTGTGTCACCCCATGGCCACGTCATTATCTGTGACCACATCCAAGGATCACTGCCTTGTTGGGTGTTGCAGTGTTTGAGGCAACAGAGTTAATTCAGAGGGCTTCATTCGAGTCCACACGAGACACATCAGGAAAAAGCGACATACTGAGGAAAGAAGAGAGAGCGCAATGTACCTGAACTCTGCAGAATGCTCTCCGTTAATAATAATAATAATAATAATAATAATAATAATAATAATAATAATAATAATAATAATAATAATAATAATAATAATAATAATAACAATAATAATCTTTATTTACTACAAGTACATGTACAAGGTATACAGTCCTAGCTGACATTAATGACATACTACTATATAGAAAGCCGCTTGTTATGCAGAGCATTTCGGGCAAATTAGGTCAGTTTTGTCCCAGGATGCAACCCACACCAGTCAATTAACTCCCAGGTACCCATTTTACTGATGGGTGAACATAGACAACCAGTGTAAAGAAACACGCCCAATATTTCTACCCTCGCTGGGAATCGAACCCAGACCCTCTCCGTGTGAAGCGAGAGCTTTAATCACCAGGCCACGGTTCCATGGATAAAATCTCCTCTGCTTGCTTACGAAATTAATATTAACATCATTATCTTTGATGAGAGTAAGACACATGTGCAACATCTGGGTATCTTTATTGTAGACGTTTCGCCATCCAGTGGCTTTATCAATACAAATTCTAGGACATAACTTGAAGACAGTAGAACTATGTACAGAAGATTGAGGGACTGATTACCTCATCTTCTGTACATAGTTCTACTGTCTTCAAGTTATGTCCTAGAATTTGTATTGATAAAGCCACTGGATGGCAAATCGTCTACAATAAAGATACCCAGATGTTGCACATGTGTCTTACTCTCATCTTGTCGGTATTATATACCATTCGTACACAACTTGTCAGACACTGCAACTTCATGGAATCTTAATTCTGAGGACATGTACATAACCATCACGACTACTACAACTAACCCATCTCTTTGGGAAGGACCTACTTCCACTGGGGAATCCCGCCTACCAGTGAATTTGCCCTCGTCTGCTTCACCTGACGTTACTATATAAGCGCCAGGATTCTTTCTTCTGCTTCAGAATCTCCACGACTATGGTGCTGTTCGCACCTACTCCTAGGTTGAGGGACTGATTACCTCATCTTCTGTACATAGTTCTACTGTCTTCAAGTTATGTCCTAGAATTTGTATTGATAAAGCCACTGGATGGCGAAACGTCTACAATAAAGATACCCAGATGTTGCACATGTGTCTTACTCTCATCTTGTCGGTATTATATACCATTCGTACACATCATTATCTTTGCTTGATTCATACCAAGATCCTACGATACCAGAAGACAGTGACTTAATCAAAAATCTCAAGACTTATAGGTAAGGAGCTAGCTGCCTTAGCCTATCGGGTTGGAGAAGCAAAACCACTAAAAACTTCAACATCTCTCGGGCATACTCTCTAATTCTCTATAGTTCATCAATATGCTGACATTACATATGTCAAATATATGGATACCTTACCAAAACATGTAATTCCACGGAGAGGCATAAGTTCTACACAGGCAGACGTCAAACGAGGGTAAATAAAGACAAACTCTCTAAAGGTGAGCTTCATGTAATGTGTGTGAATTGCCGGTCAAGAGTCAGGCCGAGGCTCTCTGGGGGCCAGAGAAAATCTCTCGAAGTTTTTAGTCAAAGAAACAACAAAAAAACAGCAGCAGCAGCAGCTGCGGCTGGCGTCTAACCAGCCAGGGATCTGCCTGCTGAGGGTTATAACTTTAACAGTGTACATGAACAGCAAGTTAATAAATGAGACACTTGTTTACAAGTGTCTCATATATCAACTTCTCGGTTTTCTGAACCATTCGTTCACATGAACCATAAGGACAGAGACCTACCCAGGGTTGTGGGCTCTAATGACGAGCCTGATAAGCCTGTTCTGGATGTGGATTATAGTCTGGTGTGGCACCGTGGGCATGGGAGATACCCTCTCTCAGGCAATACAAGATTACAGCAACAGCAGAAGAGATCCATTCCAGCATAGCACGGCTGGCAGCTCCAACAGTGTGACTGATGTCTAGCGGCCTACTGGAGGACTGCAGGCTTCAGGTGTGGTTGGTGGTTGCACCACGGCTCTTGAACAAAGCCTGCCGGGAAGGTGCGATGACTTGGAAACAAATCAAGCCATTGTTACACTTAAAAGTAAGTGGCAATAGTTCCTGGCGGTGACTGAGCATCAGCATAAATTCACTGACAGTGGGAAAAAAAAATAACAATCATATTGTCTCACGAAACACAACACAAAATGTAAAAATTCACTAATTCTAAACAAGATTCCGAGAACAGTTTTGCAGAGAACAAAATGCATGCCTAATTTCACCAATGAGATCATACTCTACCACAAAATGAGTAAGTCACAAGAGTAAGGAAACCACAGGTCCTGCAGATGCTCGGAGAAGTACGTTGCCTCGTCAGTGGCTGGTCAAAGAGAAAGACTACTGGAGATGCAGGTTCGAGGTAAGATATACTCAAGAGCTTGACATTTCCAAAATACACCAGAAATGGCGGTTAACCTCAAATCTTCCAGCACAAAGAGTGTGGTTCAAGAACATCCTACATAGCTATGTAGCTGATTATAAAAATGTACATGCAATACTATTACGTGTGATATTTTAACTCTAGGTACAACATGTACAATTATATGATGCATAGGTTAGAATTGTTAAATTGTGTATTTAGCTTGCAAAGAATCGCTAATTGGTGACTACGCACACGTTTTAGTTTTGCCAAACAGGAAAACCATTGAAAGACCCGTGAAGCGCAAAACGACAACCTAACACCTATTCATAGCTGTCCTGCATCCCAAAATACTTAACATGGGGAAGAGATTACCTTGCGTTGCCGATAAAGTATCTGAAATCGGTGTCATGATAGGACAGAAGCTTCGGGATAGTACTCACAACAATGGTCTCTCTAAATAAGAACATAAGAAAGAAGGGACACTGCAACAGGCCTACTGACCCATGCGGAGCAGGTCCATGTCCCCCCCCCCGGATTAGCCCAATGACCCACCCCCGGATAAGCCCAGTGACTCACCCAGTCTGGTCACCTCCACTCAAGGATGGAGCACGGCACCAGACCCAGCAGCACAAGCTAGTCAGGTCCAACTCACACCCACCCACACACACTCATGAATTTATCTAACCTATTTTTATAACTACACAACGTTTTAGCCTGAATAACTGTACTCGGGAGTTTGTTCCACTCATCCACAACTCTATTACCAAACCAGTGCTTTCCTATATCCTTCCTGAATCTGAATTTTTCCAACTTGAAACCATTGCTGCGAGTCCTGTCTTGGCTGGAAATTTTCCGCACTCTATTTACATCCCCTTTATTTATTCCTGTTTTCCATTTATACACCTCGATCATATCCCCTCTAATTCTACGCCTTTCGAGAGAGTGCAGATTCAGAGCCCTCAGTCTATCCTCATAGGGAAGATTTCTGATACATGGGATCATCTTTGTCATCCTCCTCTGTACGTTTTCCAGAACATTTATATCCATTCTGTAATACGGTGACCAGAACTGAGCAGCATAATCTAAATGAGGCCTAACCAAGGATATATAGAGTTGAAGAACAACCTGAGGACTTCTATTATTTATACTTCTAGATATGAAGCCAAGGATTCTGTTAGCTGTATTGCGAACACTAATGCACTGTAAACTACTAGAACAGTAAAGTTATGCCAAGTGAATTCAAATATCAATCACACACAAACATTTGAATTACAAGAACTGAATCATACCCAATCCTCGTTATTTGCTCCTAAGACATGAACTTAACGTAATTGTGTATGAAGCTTGATACATTTATATCCAAATTAATGAAAAGGGATTAGAGTTAAATTTTTGTGTATTACCTCTTGCATAGACTTAAACTAGCATTAAAATAAAGAGTATGTGGGTATAAGTTTGGTTTCTGAAATAGACGTATGAATGAAGCTGACAGTAATGCACTTGTAAACGAGTTTGAAGAAAATAGACTAGTACAGATAAGAACTAGCATATCAAATGCCCATAATAATGAAATGTGTTAAGTAAAAAGTCTGTGGTGATATTAACAAGATCAGAAGACTACAAGTCAATTTTTAAACATACTTTGAGCTAATGGCCTGAAATGTTTACACTGAATTACCTATGCATCTTATTTGTTGTATATATATTTATAGGTTTAATTTTTTTGCAATTTATCATATTACTGGAAAAAGCTTTTCTGTTATTTACGATTCTGGACCAATAGGCCTTTTCTGCAGTCATGTGTTTCATTGTGAATTCTCCCATTATATATATATATATATATATATATATATATATATATATATATATATATATATATATATATATATATATATATATATATATATGTATGTATGTCGTGCCGAATAGGCAGAACTTACGATCTTGGCTTAAATAGCAACGATCATCTTGCCATATAGGGCAAGTGAAAATTTGTGTATGTAATAATTTCGCCAAAATCATACTGAACCTAAAGAAAAAAATATATTTCACTGTGTTTGTTTAGTATTAAATTATTGTAAACAAATCTAAAATATATTTAGTTGGGTTAGGCTAAAATAAATTGCACTTGTTATAGTAAGGTTAGGTAAGTTTTCTAAAATTCTTTTGGAGCAAAATTAAAAATTTTTACATTAACATTAATGAAAAAAATATATCTTTAAACGTATAAGAGAAAATTTTAGAAAGGACGTAATTTTAAATGAGTTCTTGCTAATTGACCAGTTTTACATATTCGGCACGACATATATATATATATATTTTTATTATTTTCATTATCACACTGGCCGATTCCCACCAAGGCAGGGTGGCCCGAAAAAGAAAAACTTTCACCATCATTCACTCCATCACTGTCTTGCCAGAAGGGTGCTTTACACTACAGTTTTTAAACTGCAACATTAACACCCCTCCTTCAGAGTGCAGGCACTGTACTTCCCATCTCCAGGACTCAAGTCCGGCCTGCCGGTTTCCCTGAATCCCTTCATAAATGTTACTTTGCTCACACTCCAACAGCACGTCAAGTATTAAAAACCATTTGTCTCCATTCACTCCTATCAAACACGCTCACGCATGCCTGCTGGAAGTCCAAGCCCCTCGCACACAAAACCTCCTTTACCCCCTCCCTCCAACCCTTCCTAGGCCGACCCCTACCCCGCCTTCCTTCCACTACAGACTGATACACTCTTGAAGTTATTCTGTTTCGCTCCATTCTCTCTACATGTCCGAACCACCTCAACAACCCTTCCTCAGCCCTCTGGACAACAGTTTTGGTAATCCCGCACCTCCTCCTAACTTCCAAACTACGAATTCTCTGCATTATATTCACACCACACATTGCCCTCAGACATGACATCTCCACTGCCTCCAGCCTTCTCCTCGCTGCAACATTCATCACCCATGCTTCACACCCATATAAGAGCGTTGGTAAAACTATACTCTCATACATTCCCCTCTTTGCCTCCAAGGACAAAGTTCTCTGTCTCCACAGACTCCTAAGTGCACCACTCACTCTTTTTCCCTCATCAATTCTATGATTCACCTCATCTTTCATAGACCCATCCGCTGACACGTCCACTCCCAAATATCTGAATACGTTCACCTCCTCCATACTCTCTCCCTCCAATCTGATATTCAATCTTTCATCACCTAATCTTTTTGTTATCCTCATAACCTTACTCTTTCCTGTATTCACCTTTAATTTTCTTCTTTTGCACACCCTACCAAATTCATCCACCAATCTCTGCAGCTTCTCTTTAGAATCTCCCAAGAGCACAGTGTCATCAGCAAAGAGCAGCTGTGACAACTCCCACTTTGTGTGTGATTCTTTATCTTTTAACTCCACGCCTCTTGCCAAGACCCTCGCATTTACTTCTCTTACAACCCCATCTATAAATATATTAAACAACCACGGTGACATCACACATCCTTGTCTAAGGCCTACTTTTACTGGGAAAAAATTTCCCTCTTTTCTACATACTCTAACTTGAGCCTCACTATCCTCGTAAAAACTCTTCACTGCTTTCAGTAACCTACCTCCTACACCATACACTTGCAACATCTGCCACATTGCCCCCCTATCCACCCTGTCATACGCCTTTTCCAAATCCATAAATGCCACAAAGACCTCTTTAGCCTTATCTAAATACTATTCACTTATATGTTTCACTGTAAACACCTGGTCCACACACCCCCTACCTTTCCTAAAGCCTCCTTGTTCATCTGCTATCCTATTCTCCGTCTTACTCTTAATTCTTTCAATTATAACTCTACCATACACTTTACCAGGTACACTCAACAGACTTATCCCCCTATAATTTTTGCACTCTCTTTTATCCCCTTTGCCTTTATACAAAGGAACTATGCATGCTCTCTGCCAATCCCTAGGTACCTTACCCTCTTCCATACATTTATTAAATAATTGCACCAACCACTCCAAAACTATATCCCCACCTGCTTTTAACATTTCTATCTTTATCCCATCAATCCCGGCTGCCTTACCCCCTTTCATTTTACCTACTGCCTCACGAACTTCCCCCACACTCACAACTGGCTCTTCCTCACTCCTACAAGATGTTATTCCTCCTTGCCCTATACTCGAAATCACAGCTTCCCTATCTTCATCAACATTTAACAATTCCTCAAAATATTCCCTCCATCTTCCCAATACCTCTAACTCTCCATTTAATAACTCTCCTCTCCTATTTTTAACTGACAAATCCATTTGTTCTCTAGGCTTCCTTAACTTGTTAATCTCACTCCAAAACTTTTTCTTATTTTCAACAAAATTTGTTGATAACAGCTCACCCACTCTCTCATTTGCTCTCTTTTTACATTGCTTCACCACTCTCTTAACCTCTCTCTTTTTCTCCATATACTCTTCCCTCCTTGCATCACTTCTACTTTGTAAAAACTTCTCATATGCTAACTTTTTCTCCCTTACTACTCTCTTTACATCATCATTCCACCAATCGCTCCTCTTCCCTCCTGCACCCACTTTCCTGTAACCACAAACTTCTGCTGAACACTCTAACACTACATTTTTAAACCTACCCCATTCCTCTTCGACCCCATTGCCTATGCTCTCATTAGCCCATCTATCCTCCAATAGCTGTTTATATCTTACCCTAACTGCCTCCTCTTTTAGTTTATAAACCTTCACCTCTCTCTTCCCTGATGCTTCTATTCTCCTTGTATCCCATCTACCTTTTACTCTCAGTGTAGCTACAACTAGAAAGTGATCTGATATATCTGTGGCCCCTCGATAAACATGTACATCCTGAAGTCTACTCAACAGTCTTTTATCTACTAATACATAATCCAACAAACTACTGTCATTTCGCCCTACATCATATCGTGTATACTTATCCTCTTTTTCTTAAAATATGTATTACCTATAACTAAACCCCTTTCTATACAAAGTTCAATCAAAGGGCTCCCATTATCATTTACACCTGGCACCCCAAACTTACCTACCACACCCTCTCTAAAAGTTTCTCCTACTTTAGCATTCAGATCCCCTACCACAATTACTCTCTCACTTGGTTCAAAGGCTCCTATACATTCACTTAACATCTCCCAAAATCTCTCTCTCTCCTCTGCATTCCTCTCTTCTCCAGGTGCATACACGCTTATTATGACCCACTTCTCGCATCCAACCTTTACTTTAATCCACATAATTCTCGAATTTACACATTCATATTCTCTTTTCTCCGTCCATAACTGATCATTTAACATTACTGCTACCCCTTCCTTTGCTCTAACTCTCTCAGATACTCCAGATTTAATCCCATTTATTTCCCCCCACTGAAACTCTCCTACCCCCTTCAGCTTTGTTTCGCTTAGAGCCAGGACATCCAACTTCTTTTCATTCATAACATCAGCAATCATCT